>NC_134496.1:15807258-15887258 GCF_040206685.1 Ascaphus truei | reverse complement strand
AATATTTAATGTACTGAAAGTATTAGATCAGTGATTTTAAACCGGGGTTCTTAGGAACCCTTGGGTTCCCTGGGCATCCTTAAAAGCGTTCCCTGCAATATTCTCGTCATTTGAAAATTGTATCAAATACAGAAAAATGTACAATGCATCCAATCACAGACACTATTAGAGATGGTTGAGTGTTCCTCAGAATTTCACTTAGGGTTCCTTAAACAAAAAAAAGTTGGAAAGCACTGTATTAGATAATCATACCTTCAGCCTCTGGTAACTTGAACTTTGGAACGGGGACATCTTCAGCTTGTAAAATGTTAAAATTCTAATTCAGGCTGATATACTGGGTGCTCACACGTAAACATGAGACGTGTATATATGTACACAGACATTTGTGTGCATTTTTATGTACATATACACATGCACACACGTGTATGCGGAGCAAGAGAGAACGGGCAGCTTGGGGACACTACAGCAGGCTCTGAGGTCTTTAAATCTTTTTAGAATATAGCCAAAAACAATTCTTAAAATATTTATAATCTGCTTTAAAGGGTATCTTGTTGAACTTGCATTCAAGGTCGCCTGGTGGCATCATGTCCTAAAGATGGAGTTTTACTATGTCACCTCTGTGTTGGTGACCTTGTTGGTGACTCTGGATCGTCGAGGGATGCACTCCAGATCGTACCGACTCTCGTAGATGGTCGGACACAGCTGCCAGCGGTTATTCCTGTAAATGCCCAGGTAGGTGTACACGTCCGGTTTGTAGGCTAGAAGGCACTTGACCCTTGCGCTGCGGATGGTGGCATCTGCCTGCATGACGCCCTCTTCGTCCGTGAAGTCTCGGGTGTACACGCAAATCACATGCTTGCTTTCCGGCAAGGTAGGGCGGGGGCTCACTTTGGCCACGGTCAGGCGACCCTCAACCACCGCCGTGGCTATGCCATGCCAGGCGTGGTCCACTTTAAACCCAGAGTCTAGATGCATAAGCCATTTCCCAGAGGTCACTCCGTGGTTGAGGGCCAACTCTCTCACTAGCGAGTGGTTAACCTTGCGCCCTGCGCTTTGCAGCTTCTCCCAAGCATCCTGTAGGTCCTTGTCGCCCCCTGTGTAGGGACAGTAGCTGGGGCCGTAGACTGCTATCCACCCCACTGGTCCTGCCCCCTCCTGAGGGTCACCGAACCTGGAGGTCCTGGAGGGGCGGTAGGTCTCCAGCCAGTCGTTGAACTCAGCCCGTGGTGTCTTCCGGGCATCAAAGATAACCCAGGGGTCCATGTCGGCAGCCATTGACTCAGCAGCATAGTCCTCCGCCCGGGGCCCTCGCCCATCCCTCTCACCCTCCTCGTAGTCTGTCATCCTCGCACAGCTAAGGGGACAAGAAGAAAAATTGAGTCTCTGCAACATGGTATTAAGGTAATAGGGTCAGTCTATGGATGCATAGGGGACAGATTCAAGTACGAGATGGCGGATATTAAAACCATTGAGGCACTTTAATGGGCAGGGAGCAGAACTAAGCTCAGGGGGGGGGGGGGGGGAGGGAAGCAAAGGTAAAAACAGGCTGTGGGTCTGGGATCAAATATTACATCCTGTAGGTGCAGTTTTACAGGCAGGGGGAGGTGAGGGGGCCGAAATATGCATTTGGCGTACATTTAAACATAGGGGGCAAATGTTAGACACTGCTGAGGCAGTTTTGCAGACAGCAAGCATGTGTGGGGGCAACTTAAAGGACATGAAGCAATTGCCAGTCCTGGGGCAGATTCCAGCCGAAGCCAGGGCATGCGGGGCAGATCCCCGCCGAAGCCAGGGCATGCGGGGCAGATCCCAGCCGAAGCCAGGGCATGCGGGGCAGATCCCAGCCGAAGCCAGGGCATGCGGGGCAGATCCCAGCCGAAGCCAGGGCATGCGGGGCAGATCCCAGCCGAAGCTAGGGCATGCGGGGCAGATCCCAGCCAAAGCCAGGGCATGTGGGGCAGATCCCTTCCGGCTGGGGGAGGGGGTGTTAGGGGCTTGCGGCAATTACCCGGGGACGGGTCTTGTTTCACTCCTCCCCCGGGTATCTCCGGAGGGTGGGAGGGGGTCCGGTGTCCACTAGCTCAAGCTGCACTTCCGGTTCCGGTCCCAATTGCCTAGGAGATGGCGGCCATGTTGTTGTCCTGCTGATGGAGGGGGGAGGGATTCAACCAACTTTATTGATAAGAATGACAGGTGTCAGGAGGCGGAGAAACATCTGCCAGTCATTTATATCCACATATTACACATCATATCTAGCTATTATACTATATATATATATCTATATATAGATATATATATCTTTCTGCCCAAATCCTCTCCTTCCAAAATAATATATACACACTGTGACCAACAATAATATATATATACATTGTGACCAAGAATAATATATATACTCTGTGACCATGAATAATATATATATATATACATTGTGACCAAGAATTATATACACTGTGACTAAGAATATACATACACTGTGACCAAGAATAATATATACACATTGTGACCAAGAATAATATATACACTCTGTGACCATGAATAATATATATACATTGTGACCAAGAATTATATACACTGTGACTAAGAATATACATACACTGTGACCAAGAATAATATATACACATTGTGACCAAGAATAATATATACACATTGTGACCAAGAATAATATATATACACTGTGAGCAAGAATAATATATATACATTGTGACCAAGAATAATATATACACTGTGACCAAGAATTATATACACTGTGACCAAGAATATACATACACTGTGACCAAGAATAATATATACACATTGTGACCAAGAATAATATATACACATTGTGACCAAGAATAATATATATACATTGTGACCAAGAATAATTTATACACATCGTGACCAAGGATAATATATACACATCGTGACCAAGGATATTATATACACACTGTGACCAAGTATAATATATACACACTGTGACCAAGAATAATATATATACATTGTGACCAAGTATAATATACATACACTGTGACCAAATATAATATATATACACTGTGACCAAGTATAATATATACACACTGTGACCAAGTATAATATATACACTGAGACCAAGAATAATATATATACACACTGTGACCAAGAATAATATATATACACTGTGACCAAGTATAATATATACACGTGACCAAGGATACTATATACACACTGTGACCAAGAATAATATATATACATTGTGACCAAGAATAATATATATACACTGTGACCAAGAATAATATATATACACTGTGACCAAGAATAATATATATACACACTGTGCACAAGTATAATATATACACACTGTGCCCAAGTATAATATATACACACTGTGACCAAGAATAATATATATACATTGTGACCAAGAATAATATATATACACTGTGATCAAGAATAATATATATACACACTGTGACCAAGTATAATATATGCACACTGTGACCAAGAATAATATATATACACTGTGACCAAGAATAATATATATACATTGTGACCAAGTATAATATATATATACACTGTGACCAAGTATAATATATACACATTGTGACCAAGAATAATATATATAATCCCTACGCTTACACACATTTTTAACTCCTCCCTCTGCTCTGGAACCTTTCCATCCTCCTTCAAACATGCAACAGTCATACCATTACTCAAAAACAGCAAGCTTGACCCTACCTGTCTTTCTAACTATCGACCTGTCTCCCTCCTGCCTTTTGCCTCTAAACTACTTGAACGTCTTGTATTCTCTCGCTTGCTCCATTTTCTCAACACCTATTCTCTCCTAGACCCTCTACAATCTGGCTTCCGCACTGCTCACTCCACCGAAACAGCCCTCACTAAAATAACTGACGACCTCCATGCTGCCAAAGACAGAGGTCATTACACTCTGCTCATATTACTCGACCTCTCTGCAGCATTTGACACCGTGGACCACCCTCTTCTCCTCCACATTCTCCATACTCTAGGTATTCGGAACAAAGCTCTATCCTGGATCTCATCCTACCTCTCCCATCGTACTTTTAGTGTCTCTTCTGCTAACACCTCCTCCTCCGCTATTGATCTCTCTGTGGGGGTACCCCAGGGCTCTGTCCTGGGACCTCTTCTCTTTTCTCTGTACACACTCTCTCTAGGTGACCTAATAACATCTTTTGGGTTTAATTATCACCTCTATGCCGACGACACACAAATATACTTTTCAACACCTGACCTTACACCTGCTGTACAAACCAAAGTTTCTGAATGTCTCTCTGCTATATCATCCTGGATGGCCCTCCGACGCCTTAAACTCAACATGGCTAAAACAGAGCTCCTCATACTTCCTCCCAAACCTGGCCCTACTACCTCCTTCCACATTACTGTTGGAACTACAATCATTCACCCAGTAGCCCAAGCATGCTGCCTAGGGGTCACATTCGACTCCTCTCTCACATTCGCCCCTCACATTCAAAACATTTCTAAAACTTGTCGCTTTTTCCTCCGCAATATAACTAAGATACGCCCTTTCCTCTGTTGTTCGACTGCTAAAACTCTGACTCAGGCCCTCATTCTCTCCCGTCTTGATTACTGTAACCTCCTGCTGTCCGGCCTTCCTGCCTCTCACCTGTCTCCCCTACAATCTATCCTAAATGCAGCTGCCAGAATCACTCTACTCTTTCCTAGATCTGTCTCAGCATCTCCCCTCATGAAATCCCTCTCCTGGCTTCCGATCAAATCCCGCATCTCACACTCCATTCTTCTCCTCACTTTTAAAGCTTTACATTCTTCTGCCCCTCCTTACATCTCATCCCTAATTTCTCGGTATGCACCATCCAGACTCTTGCGTTCTTCTCAAGAATGTCTTCTTTCTACCCCCTTTGTATCTAAAGCCCTCTCCCGCCTTAAACCTTTTTCACTGACTGCCCCACACCTCTGGAATGCCCTTCCCCTCAGTACCCGACTAGCACCCTCTCTATCCACCTTTAAGACCCACCTTAAGACACACTTGCTTAAAGAAGCATATGAATAGCACTGTGGATATTCTAAACACGATACATAATGCTTGGCCCCCTGCAGACGCACTTACCAGAACTCCCTCCTACTGTCTCTGTACGTTCTCCCTACCTACCAATTAGACTGTAAGCTCCTCGGGGCAGGGACTCCTCTTCCGAAATGTTACTTTTATGTCTAAAGCACTTATTCCCATGATCTGTTATTTATATTATCTGTTATTTATTTGATTACCACATGTATTACTACTGTGAAGGGCTATGTACACTAATGGCGCTATATAAATAAAGACATACAATACAATACACACTGTGACCAAGTATAATATATACACATCGTGACCAAGGATATTATATACACACTGTGACCAAGAATAATATATATATATATATATACACACACTGTAACCAAGAATAATATATATACACTGTGACCAAGAATAATATATATACATTGTGACCAAGTATAATATATATACACTGTGACCAAGTATAATATATACACACTGTGACCAAGAATAATATATATACACACTGTGACCAAGAATAATATATATACACTGTGACCAAGTATAATATATACACATTGTGACCAAGGATACTATATACACACTGTGACCAAGAATAATATATATACATTGTGACCAAGAATAATATATATACACACTGTGCACAAGTATAATATATACACACTGTGCCCAAGTATAATATATACACACTGTGACCAAGAATAATATATATACATTGTGACCAAGAATAATATATATACACTGTGACCAAGAATAATATATATACACTGTGACCAAGAATAATATATATACACACTGTGCACAAGTATAATATATACACACTGTGCCCAAGTATAATATATACACACTGTGACCAAGAATAATATATATACATTGTGACCAAGAATAATATATATACACTGTGACCAAGAATAATATATATACACACTGTGACCAAGTATAATATATGCACACTGTGACCAAGAATAATATATATACACTGTGACCAAGAATAATATATATACACTGTGACCAAGAATAATATATATACACTGTGACCAAGAATCATATATATACATTGTGACCACGAATATTTATACACTTTGACCAAGAATATATATACACTGTGACCAAGAATAATATATATATACATTGTGACCAAGATTAATATATATACATTGTGACCAAGTATAATATATATACATTGTGACCAAGAATAATATAAATACATTGTGACCAAGTATAATATATATACATTGTGACCAAGAATAATATAAATACATTGTGACCAAGTATAATATATATACATTGTGACCAAGAATAATATAAATACATTGTGACCAAGTATAATATATATACATTGTGACCAAGAATAATATAAATACATTGTGACCAAGTATAATATATATACATTGTGACCAAGAATAATATATATACACTGTGATCGTGTTTTTTTCCCCAATAACTTTATTGATAATGGGGCGCTGATACACGGCGCACTATGCAGTACAAGTGGTTTTTTTTTTCTCTCTGAATGGAATTAGCTTTATTAACACTCCGCTCGGTGGACACGCACACACAGAGTCTCCCGGCGGCTGCTGCTGGTCTCGGGTCTTTGCTTTGCTCCTCCGGTCTCCGGGTTTATCGCCCGCTACCGCTGGTCTCCAGGCGATGCCGAGCAAGAAGAAGAAGTACAATGCTCGCTTCCCACCGGTGGGTCCGCGGCCTTGTCTGTTTCCCCCTTCTTTCCATGATGCCTCGGACTTTCCTGACGGCACCACCCCGGACCCACTACCTCCTCCGCTCCCGGTCCCACCACCTCACCCCCTCCCGGGACCCCCACTTCCCACTGGGAGTCCCACCTCCCTCACCATCTTTGCTGTCACCCCCCATCGCCTTATTACCCCACTTCTGACACTTGCACCCTGGTTTTATCCTTTGCTCCCCTACATTTTTCTGCACGCCTCCCATGTCTGTGTAATCTTTCTATTTAACGTTTTACTAATATGTGTGTGTGTGTGTGTGTGTGTGTGTGTGTATATATATATATATATGTATGTATATATTACATATCTTCCTATATGTGTCACCCTGATCACACTGAGTCCTCAGACTGTTATATTGGAGGTCATATCGCTCTCGGTTCAGAGTGTATATTATTAATGTTCTCACCTAAGTTATTGACACTGTGCTACACATTTACTGGATGCGATGATAATGAGATATTTGGTAATTAAGTGCACTGATTTTTAAATGAGTTGATTACAACTGTCTGCAATTGGGGAGGGCTATCTCTTATTACTACCATTGCTTTAATGTCTGATGATACCATTGTATACCACAGGCACCAAAGTGGTTAATACCTTAAACCACCTGTCCTATATCCCATGCCTACCTAAGAGGCTACTAACTGGTAATATAATGCGGTAACCTCTACCACCTACCTGCTATTCCCCCGGTCCCAACATCCAGACATTTATATATGGGGGAGGTTAACAGCCCTGTTAGACAAAAATGGCTATTTGAACTGTAGGCCAATTTACCCCCCAAAATTCTGTAGAAATGAACAAAATATTGAAAATTACAAACACTTCTCCACGTTGCATAGTAGGTGAGGTTGAAAAAAGACATACGTCCATCAAGTTCAACCTATGCTAAATTTAGATGACAGATTCTTATCCTATATATGTACTTGCATTATATTGATCCAGAGGAAGGCAAACAAAAAACTCCAGTGTCATATCATCCAATGATATATCATAAGAGGGAAATAAATTCCTTCCCGACTCCAAATATTGGCAATCAGATTACTCCCTGGATCAACATCCTTCCCATGTTTACTTATTAGGTATATCCCTGTATACCGTTCCTTTCTAAAAAGATGTCCAACCTTTTTTTTAAGATATCTTTTGTATCTGCCATCACAGTCTCCTGGGTAATGAATTCCACATTTTAACTGCTCTTACTGTAAAGAACCCTTTCCTTTTTTGCTGGTGAAATCTCCTTTCCTCCAACCTTAAGGGATGGCCCGTGTCCTTTGTACTGCCCGTGGGATGAATAGTTCTTTTGAAAACTCCTTGTACTGTCCTGAATATATTTGTACTGTATATAGTTCATATCCCCTCTTAGACTCATTTTCCAATGTAAACAAATCTAATTTATGTAGCCTCTCCTCATAAATCAGATTATCCATCCACAATGTCTTTTCTAAGGACTGGTGCCCAAAATTGTACTCCATATTCAAGGTGTGGTCTTACTAACACTTTTTATAAAGGGGTATAATTATGTTTACTTCCCTTCCAACCATTCCCTGTTTAATGCAAGATAAGATCTTATTTGCCTTTGCAGCTACTGCATGACTTTGGGCACTATTGCTAAGCCTGCTGTCTACAAGCACTCCTAAATCCTTCTCCATCAAGGATTCCCCCAATTTATCCCAATTTGTAAGTTGCCTGTTTGTTCTTGTTTCCCAAATGCATAACCTTACATTTATCTGTATTAAACCTCATCTGCCATTTACCTGCCTAGTTTCCAGTCTCTCCAAGTCCTTCTGGAGAGAAATTACACCCTGCTCTGATTCTACTACCCTACACAATTTAGTGTCATCAGCAAAGATGGAGACTTTGCTCTCGATCCCAACCTCAAGGTTAAAAACAAGTTAAAAAGCAGGGGTCGCAGTACCGATCCCTGAGGTACTCCACACACTTTAGCTCAAGTTGCTCCAATAAATGTCCTAATTTCATCGTCCCATCTTACTTTTGGTCATCTTGGTTTTTTTTGATATTCCTTAGAAACCAGTAGCATCTTTTGTTCAACAATGGTCATTTCTTCTAGCGATACGTCTGTCCCACCGCCATTTACATTTGTAACCCTTGTGATATGTCACAGACTTGGGATCCAAGTTTTACATCCATATATGAGCATGGGTAGAATACTTTCCTCTTGAGGCACCATGAACATTTTCCTCTTCTTCTTGTTCTCTTTTCTTTTTCTTTTTAAATTCCCCAAATGTGCTCCATCTTTCTTGTTCTATTGACTTTATTCGGCAGGTTCCCATCTATTGATACTTGCCGGACAAGGTGAAAATACTTCTTGTTCTATTCCCTTTATTTTGATCTTTGTACAGTTGACACGTTTGATCATCTCCTTGGTCTTGCTGGTACATGCATGCACATGAGGGCTCATTAACCCTAAGTCGACCTGGAGGGCACATCCGGCCCTTCAAGAAGAACAGAATATTTACAAGAAATACTCACTGAAGATTCTTGACGCAGGAGTGGAACCGGGTCTCCAGGCCAGTGGATGGGAGTGGAACCGGGTCTCCAGGCCAGTGGATGGGAGTGGAACCGGGTCTCCACGCCAGTGGATGGGAGTGGAACCGGGTCTCCACGCCAGCGGATGGGAGTGGAACCGGGTCTCCACGCCAGTGGATGGGAGTGGAACCGGGTCTCCAGGCCAGCGGGTGGGAGTGGAACCGGGTCTCCAGGCCAGCGGATGGGAGTGGAACCGGGTCTCCAGGCCAGCGGGTGGGAGTGGAACCGGGTCTCCAGGCCAGCGGGTGGGAGTGGAACCGGGTCTCCAGGCCAGCGGGTGGGAGTGGAACCGGGTCTCCAGGCCAGCGGGTGGGAGTGGAACCGGGTCTCCAGGCCAGCGGATGGGAGTGGAACCGGGTCTCCAGGCCAGCGGGTGGCAGTGGAACCGGGTCTCCAGGCCAGCGGGTGGCAGTGGAACCGGGTCTCCAGGCCAGCGGATGGGAGTGGAACCGGGTCTCCAGGCCAGCGGATGGGAGTGGAACCGGGTCTCCAGGCCAGCGGGTGGGAGTGGAACCGGGTCTCCAGGCCAGCGGATGGGAGTGGAACCGGGTCTCCAGGCCAGCGGGTGGGAGTGGAACCGGGTCTCCACGCCAGCGGGTGGGAGTGGAACCGGGTCTCCACGCCAGCGGGTGGGAGTGGAACCGGGTCTCCACGCCAGCGGGTGGGAGTGGAACCGGGTCTCCACGCCAGCGGGTGGACCTGGACTGCGAATAGGGCACGATGAGCTTTTTTTCCTTGTTTATGGTTGGGCATCTTTCCTTGTATGGATTGGCTCTGGGTAGTTAAAGACCCTGAAGAGGATGGGGTGAGTGATTTTTATTTGATCCATTTATTGCCAATCTGGCTGCCCAGGCTCTCTCAGGTCCAGGTAACCTCAGTGGCATTGGGCTGGCGGGTGTATGCATCCATGTTTTAGTGGTTTTGTATTTGTTTCTAACTTCAGTATTTATTTACCGGCCTCGCTACCTTTTTGGCTAATAAGGTTGTTGGACTTTCCTATAGAGCAGGGGTGGCAAACTCCAGTCCTCAAAGGCCACCAACCGGTCAGGTTTTCAGGATATCCCTGCTTCAGCACCACTGAGCCACCCTGAGCAGGGATATCCTTAAAACCTGACTTGTTGGTGGCCCTTAAAGACAGGAGTTGGCCACCTCTGCTATAGAGGCTGTTGGGTGGGTGATGGTGTAGCCCTCCCCCCCCCGCCCCAGATTGAGGGTTATATGTGTTTAACCCATTGCTTGCCTTAAGCTATGGCCTGGTATCGGCGCTACACGCGCGCCTGCCAGGCTGGCGGCGCGTTCAGCTGTGATCCCCGGTCTGTGCAGAGCTGAGGGGGGGGGGCGTGGCCATGACATCACCCAGCAAGTTTGCCCTCATTGGCTGAACCGCCGGGGGGCGTGGCCAGCGCTCTGACCAGTTCTGAAGAGAATTTTACTATCTTCAGAAAAATCTGGCTGCGCGGCGACGAAGGCGGCTAGCGGGCCCGGCACCACGAGGGGCGGTTCTTCTCCCTGCAGCAGGCACTGGGGACCTGGCCTTAGCCGTTAGTACAGCAATACCTTACTGGCTTCTACGGCCCCAGTCACTGCTGCACGCGGCGGTCCTGGCGGAGTGTCACAGACTGCAGCGGCGGTCTGCTGGCTGCCCGCCAAGCACGTGAATGCGTCACGGGAAGACGGCTGTCTTGTCTTCCCTGCCAGCGTGCGCGTCACCGCGCTTTTGCGCGCCCATATACACACGCCCACTGGGGCCTGCCCCATAGAGGGCTGTGGTGTGTGGCGCACGCGCCCCTGGGGATCAGGCCTCAGGTAGGCAAAGGGAGGGGGCATGTGGCTCAGTGTAAGGAAGGTACTAACCCCGCAGTAGTCCTTAATGGTCAGCTCGTTATGGCCATTGAGGGCTCCTAGGATTGCGTGACACATCTTCCTCACCTATTCCTGGTTGGCTTAGACTATTTGGCCTATATGCTCATGTTAAACATCGGCCAGATACAGGCTGGGGTGGGTGGGGTGGGGGTACGGGTGTGCGCTGTTTGGCCTATATGCTCATGTTATACATCGGCCAGATACAGGCTGGGGTGGGTGGGGTGGGGGTACGGGTGTGTGCTGTTTGGCCTATATGCTCATGTTATACATCGGCCAGATACAGGCTGGGGTGGGTGGGGTGGGGGGTACGGGTGTGCGCTGTTTGGCCTATATGCTTATGTTATACATCGGCCAGATACAGGCTGGGGTGGGTGGGGTGGGGGTACGGGTGTGCGCTGTTTGGCCTATATGCTCATGTTATACATCGGCCAGATACAGGCTGGGGTGGGTGGGGTGGGGGTACGGGTGTGCGCTGTTTGGCCTATATGCTTATGTTATACATCGGCCAGATACAGGCTGGGGTGGGTGGGGTGGGGGTACGGGTGTGCGCTGTTTGGCCTATATGCTCATGTTATACATCGGCCAGATACAGGCTGGGGTGGGTGGGGTGGGGGGTACGGGTGTGTGCTGTTTGGCCTATATGCTTATGTTATACATCGGCCAGATACAGGCTGGGGTGGGTGGGGTGGGGGTACGGGTGTGCGCTGTTTGGCCTATATGCTCATGTTATACATCGGCCAGATACAGGCTGGGGTGGGTGGGGTGGGGGTACGGGTGTGCGCTGTTTGGCCTATATGCTCATGTTATACATCGGCCAGATACAGGCTGGGGTGGGTGGGGTGGGGGTACGGGTGTGCGCTGTTTGGCCTATATGCTCATGTTATACATCGGCCAGATACAGGCTGGGGTGGGTGGGGTGGGGGTACGGGTGTGCGCTGTTTGGCCTATATGCTCATGTTATACATCGGCCAGATACAGGCTGGGGTGGGTGGGGTGGGGGTACGGGTGTGCGCTGTTTGGCCTATATGCTCATGTTATACATCGGCCAGATACAGGCTGGGGTGGGGGGGGGGGGGTACGGGTGTGTGCTGTTTGGCCTATATGCTCATGTTATACATCGGCCAGATACAGGCTGGGGTGGGGGGGGTGGGGGTACGGGTGTGCGCTGTTTGGCCTATATGCTCATGTTATACATCGGCCAGATACAGGCTGGGGTGGGTGGGGTGGGGGTACGGGTGTGCGCTGTTTGGCCTGTAGCGCGCTATTTCCAGGTATTGCATGGTGATGACGAGCATGAAAACTCATACATTTTCTTTACTGCCTCATTGATGCGCTGTTCCGGATTTATATTTAATGTGCGTTATTTTAGGCAGTAACAGCTGGATAACTTCCTGCTAAAAGAGCCTATATTTGTGCATAAGGAACATGTGTTTTTTTGTAACTATATTTATTGTGTGTGCATCTACATGAAAGTCTATCTGGCTATATTGGTGTAGCTGTGCATGTAAATCTGTATATGTGTTCATACCGCTATGCCTATATCGGTGTCTGCGTGTCTCTGAGGCGCGGCAATGCAGGGGTGCTCCACTCCTCCAGCACCCCACGTTTATACCTGCACCCCACGTTTATACCTGCACCCCACGTTTATACCTGGTTCTTCCTCTATTTTAAGGCGAGGATTAAGAAGATTATGCAGACGGATGAAGAAATCGGGAAAGTTGCAGCTGCCGTTCCTGTGATAATCTGTATCCTTTTACATACGTGTGCCGTGTAACGGTTACATGGGATAATCTGTATCCTTTTACATACGTGTGCCGTGTAACGGTTACACGGGATAAGCTGTATCCTTTTACATACGTGTGCCGTGTAACGGTTACATGGGATAATCTGTATCCTCTTACACATGAGCGCCGTGTAAAGGTTACATGGGATAATCTGTATCCTCTTACACATGAGCGCCGTGTAACGGTTAAAGTGCTGCTTCTCAATACTAAGCCCTGCGAGACCAATTTTCAAGGGTAGACTTTTCACCTGGCGTGTGTTATGTGGCGTGTGTTATATGGCGTGTGCGCATATTGTGATTATCTATATTTTCACGGGTACCAAAACATTTATCCATGTTAAACGCTTACCGTGTTTTGAAGGTACTCGACATGGTAACTGTGTGTGTCACTGTCTCCCCCTTTCCCCCCCCCCCTCCTCCGGGGGGAAAGGAGAGGGGGGGGTGGGTGTGTCGGGGGGGAAAGGTCACTGTTGGGGTACAGGAGTCGGTGAGTGGGGTGCAGAGCGTTTGTGTGTGTGCGCCCACATACAGTTGTCGTGATATATACAGTATACTCTCCAGCTCTGTATACATGCACTCTGAGATGCATTGTGCACGCACTGTGTATATATACACTATTTCTAGCTGTGTGTATATAATCCCCTTGACTTTCTCTAAGCTCGTGCACTGGAACTGTTCCTTGAGTCGCTCCTGACGAAGGCCTGTCAGGTGACACAGTCTCGCAGTGCCAAAACGATGACTACGTCGCACCTGTGAGTGAGTCTCTCCTCCTATCCCCCCCCTTCTTTCACACTCTCCTCCCCCCTTCTTTCACACTCCTCCCCCCTTCTTTCACACTCCTCCCCCCTTCTTTCACACTCCTCCTCCTCCCCCCCCATCGTTCACACTCCCTCCCCCCTTCTTTCATACACTCCTCCTCCTCCCCCCCATCGTTCACTCTACTCCCCCCCTTCTTTCACACTCTCCTCCTCCCTCCCCCCCTTCTTTCACACTCTCCTCCTCCCTCCCCCCCCTTCTTTCACTCTCCTCCTCCCTCCACCCCCCCTTTTTCACACTCTGCTCCTCCCTCCCCCCCTTTTTTCACACTCTCCTCCCTCCCCCCCTTCTTTCACACTCTCCTCCTTCCCCCCCCCTTCTTTCACACTCTCCTCCTCCCTCCCCCCTTTTTTCACACTCTCCTCCTCCCCCCCCCCTTCTTTCACACTCTCCTCCTCCCTCCCCCCCCTTCTTTCACACTCTCCTCCTCCCTCCCCCCCCTTCTTCTTTCTCTCACTCACTCCTTCCATCTCCACTCACAGGAAGCAGTGTATTGAGCTTGAGCAGCAGTTTGACTTTCTGAAGGATCTTGTTGCCGCCGTCCCCGATATGCAGGGAGAGGCCGAGGATAATCACACAGAGGGGGAGAGGGTGTCACGGAGGTGAGGCCACGGGGTGACAGTGACACAGACAGAAGGGTGCTATGAGTCTGTCCCTCCCCCCGCAGGGTGACACAGTGACACAGACAGAAGGGAGCTATGAGTCTATCCCTTCCCCCGCAGGGTGACACAGTGACACAGACAGAAGGGAGCTATGAGTCTGTCCATAACCCGCAGGGTGACACAGTGACACAGACAGAAGGGAGCTATGAGTGTCCCTCCCCCCGCAGGGTGACACAGTGACACAGACAGAAGGAAGCTATGAGTCTGTCCCTCCCCCCGCAGGGTGACACAGTGACACAGACAGAAGGGGGCTATGAGTCTGTCCCTCCCCCCGCAGGGTGACACAGTGACACAGACAGAAGGGAGCTATGAGTCTGTCCCTCCCCCCACAGGGTGACACAGACAGAAGGGAGCTATGAGTCTGTCCCTCCCCCGCAGGGTGACACAGTGACACAGACAAAAGGGAGCTATGAGTCTGTCCCTCCCCCGCAGGGTGACACAGAGACACAGACAAAAGGGAGCTATGAGTCTGTCCCGCCCCCCCGCAGAGTGACACAGACAGAAGGGAGCTATGAGTCTGTCCCTCCCCCCGCAGGGTGACACAGTGACACAGACAGAAGGGAGCTATGAGTCTGTCCCTCCCCCCGCAGGGTGACACAGTGACACAGACAGAAGGGAGCTATGAGTCTGACTCTGCCAAAATCTTGTCTGTTACTCCAATAGGGGTCGGAAACCAGGCAGCAGTCGGAAGAACGGAGGATCATCCATAAAGGGGAAAGATAAGAAGCAATCGGAGACGGAATCGGAGCAAGAGGTGTGTGCGTGCTTGTGTGTGTGCGTGCGTCAGGGGTGTTCCCTGTGGCACTAGTCTGTACAGTTTTTACACTGTGACTCCCCCCTGCTAGGAAACTTTTGTTCCCGAACCCCATATTAATAAATCTTCCGCCCATTTCACCCAAATCTTACAAACGTGTTGAATCGCGGGCAGTCCCGTGTCCTGAGCTCGTGGCGGGCATCCCATTGCGGGAGCTTGTAAAAGCACGCCCCACAATGCCTTGCAGCGGCTGACTCAAGGAAGCTGATGCAGTAATTGACAGCTGTACCACCCACTGTTGTACAGTTTGGGACTGGCGTAGGAACCCGCTATACGGCCCGCTATATGGCCCGCTATCCGGCATTACACATTTTCTTGGGCAAACCCCTTGAAGATTCCTCACAAACCTACTCTTGGGAATCACTGCCCTATGGGTATCATGCACTGACACCCTGTGGTCACTGTGTGTATTACCTGTATATTCCCTATGGGTATCATGCAGTGACGGTGACACTGTGTGTATTACCTGTATATTCCCTATGGGTATCATGCAGTGACGGTGACACTGTGTGTATTACCTGTATATTCCCTATGGGTATCATGCAGTGACGGTGACACTGTGTGTATTACCTGTATATTCCCTATGGGTATCATGCAGTGACACCCTGTGGTCACTGTGTGTATTACCTGTATATTCCCTATGGGTATCATGCAGTGACACCCTGTGGTCACTGTGTGTATTACCTGTATATGCCCTATGGGTATCATGCAGTGACGGTGACACTGTGTGTATTACCTGTATATTCCCTATGGGTATCATGCAGTGACGGTGACACTGTGTGTATTACCTGTATATTCCCTATGGGTATCATGCAGTGACGGTGACACTGTGTGTATTACCTGTATATTCCCTATGGGTATCATGCAGTGACGGTGACACTGTGTATTACCTGTATATTCCCTATGGGTATCATGCAGTGACGGTGACACTGTGTGTATTACCTGTATATTCCCTATGGATATCATGCAGTGACACCCTGTGGTCACTGTGTGTATTACCTGTATATTCCCTATGGGTATCATGCACTGACACCCTGTGGTCACTGTGTGTATTACCTGTATATTCCCTATGGATATCATGCAGTGACACCCTGTGGTCACTGTGTGTATTACCTGTATATTCCCTATGGGTATCATGCACTGACACCCTGTGGTCACTGTGTGTATTACCTGTATATTCCCTATGGGTATCATGCAGTGACGGTGACACTGTGTGTATTACCTGTATATTCCCTATGGGTATCATGCACTGACACCCTGTGGTCACTGTGTGTATTACCTGTATATTCCCTATGGGTATCATGCAGTGACGGTGACACTGTGTGTATTACCTGTATATTCCCTATGAGTATCATGCAGTGACGGTGACACTGTGTGTATTACCTGTATATTCCCTATGGGTATCATGCAGTGACACCCTGTGGTCTGTGTATGTATTACACCTGTATATGCCTGTATGCCTATGGATATTGTGCAGTGATGGTCTGTATCGTGTGCTTCTGACAGGATTATTCTGAGGGTACAGAAACAGATGGGGAGGAGGAGATGTGTTCCACCCCAACCAACCAATCGCACATTACGTTTCAGAGGTATGCTTCTATAGATCTATCAGAGATATTGCTGTTACATCTATATAACAGAGGGAATGTAACAATAATTTAGACAAAGATAATGAGGTGGGGGATATAGATTAAGGAGAGGGCGATGAGACATTTCATATTGTTCTAACTTTTTTTTTTTTCTTCCCTCTCGCTTTGCCTCCCTCTCCCTCCCCCTCTTCCTCTCGCTTTGCCTCCCTCTTCTCCCCCCCTTCCTCTCGCTTTGCCTCCGTTCTCTTCCCCCCCCCTTCCTCTCGCTTTGCCTCCGTTCTCTTCCCCCCCCCTTCCTCTCGCTTTGCCTCCCTGTTCTCTTTCCCCCCCCCCCCCTCCTCTTGCTTTGCCTCCCTGTTCTCTTCCCCCCCCCCCCTTCCTCTCGCTTTGCCTCCCTCTCTCCACTCCTCCCCCTTTTTTGTCTCCTTCCCTTCCCCAGCCCCCCGGCTCCTTCCTTTCTCCATTTTCACTCTGGTTCTGCTCTGCCCCCGTTACCCGCTGCTGTGCCCGCCATGCCTACTCCGCTTCCGCCCACAGGCTGCGAGGAGGACGATTACGACTCGTAGCCAACGCTCGGGACCCATTTAAATTCCGTTTATCTGCTTCTCTTTTTCCGTTCTTTTATTTTGATTTTAACGTGGGGGGTGGGGTGGGGGGGGGGGGTGAATGTGTTCTTAAATTTATTAAAAAAAAAAAAAAAGAGGTGGATGTTTAAAAAATAAAAATAAAAACCCCACAAACGAGAGGGACTGTTTATTCGGGAGGGAGTCCCGCAGAGCGTCGCTCCCTTAAAAATTAAAGATGTATTTAGTTAAATCCCCTGTAGAAATCTACCCTTTTTTCTTTTTCACCCCAACTACAAACTTTGCTGTCAAACCCTCCAGCGGTCCCTAATCTTTTTTTAAATATGGCCACTGTTGAGGACACCCAAAGAAACTCTAATCCAGATCGCTGCAACTTTCTTATCGTCCTTTAGGGACAAGACCCCACAAAACCCCAATATTACTCTGACAATCTTCACCTAAATCCATCAAATCCGTGTCGTTTCTGGAAAGATGTCCATATATTCCACCCTTCTAGCCATCAACAGCCATGTAATATCATTAAGGAGGATATTACTCTGACATTCAATGTGTTTGCAATCAATACTTTATGGGGTGTGCTCCTAACATTAAAACTAAGCAGCTAATGCGGACCTGACTTACTGCATTCTAAGTTCCTAAGACTTGGTGCCCCAGCCATTGCCAAACCGCGTGCCTCCCTAATCAACTCTATCCTGTCTTCAGGCCATATCCCCGAGACCTGGAAAACTGCCAGAGTTTTCCCAATCTTCAAAAGTGTTTCAAACTACAGGCCAATCTCTCTTCTCCCAATACTATCCAGAGTGGAATGGAACGGGGACAACTCACTGGTGCAATATTCCTAGATTTTGCAAAGGCTTTTCATACTGTGCTCTGGAATAGGGGAATATGCTTTAAACTGGCTTCACCCCTATATATCGGGTATATCCCAATATGTGTCTCTTTGGCTCGAACTCCATCCCCTTGGATATCATCTGTGGGGTCCTGCAAGGCTCTGTTCTGGGGCCCCTACTCTTCTCAGTGTTCACTAATCTACCTACAGCTTGTAAGGGATTTCAATGCACATGTATGGTGATGACACAATCCTATATGGACACAGCCATAACATCTGACCTTGGATACGTACTTCAATCTGATTTTTCAAGACTTGAAAACTGGATTTCCCAAAACGAACTGTTTTTAAACACTGACAGGACTGTAAAAACGGTATTTGGGAACAAGGTTACATTTCTAAAGATACCAATGAAGGAGTTACAGATCAGAACCAGCTCTAATTCCATCGTAGCCCCTGTCGCTAGTTTAAAATATCTGGGCATATGGTTTGACTCCCACTTAACATTCGGGTTGCATATTGATACCCTGACATCCAAAACCTATGCCAAACTGGGTGTACTATATAGGAACAAATCCTTTCCAAGGCCGCTGGTCAGAAAGCGCCTCGCACAGCAGATACTAATACCAATTATAGACTATGGGGACATAGTATATGGTACAGCACATCAAACTCACCTTCACAACTAGACACCCTCTACAACTCAATATGCCGCTTTGTCCACCAATGTAACTGCAACGTACATCACTGCGAAATACTCAAAGAACTAGCTTGGTCATCATTTAAGTAATTTTTTCTATCTTTACATACTTTCTGGACAACCTACTCACCTACTGTATCTGCACAAGCTCCTCACCCCTACCACACACAGCACTTATTCCCTTAGATCTGACTCCAAAAAACTGCTCACATTCCCAAGGTTCAGCAAAGTATCCGGCCGCTCCTCCTTCTCTTACCGAGCACCCACACCTAAAACAATCTACCGGAGACTCTCACAGCGCCTATATATATATATATATATATATATATATATATATATACTGTATATATATACTGTATATATATATATATATATATATATATATATGACAAATCACCAAAAAATCTACTCGCCACCTAGTACCAAACGTGTGCTGCTTGGGCCAATATTTACTCGCCCGGGGGTTAAATCCACTCGCCCAGGGCGAGCAAATGTATAGGTTTGTCGAACACTGTATATATATATATATATATATATATATATATATATATATATATATATATATATATATATATATATATATATACACACACACACACACACACACAAATACATATATATATATATATATATATATATATATATATATTCTGTTCATTTAATGTAACCATGTATTGTTATATCTCTGTACCCAGGACACGCGTGAGAACGAGCGGTAATTCACTGTATTACTTACTGGTAAAGCATTTTATAAATAAATACAATAAGCGCAGTGTGTGCGATTTTTATATTCTGCGGCTTGTCCTGCTAGTGTTTGAGCTTGACGTAAGAAAGAAAGAGTCCCTTTGTGCTGCCCTGACACGACACACCCCCCCTGCATGACAAGTAAACGGATTTTATTTCAATTTATTTAAAAAAAATGTGTTGAGTTTGGTGCAAAAGAACTGTGAACCAAATCTAATAAAAACAATGAAACCGAGGAGAGGCGTGAATGCGGAGTTAGACAGAGTATTGGTGTATCGCTTATTATATGATTATAGTTATACAATTGAATTAGCAACATCCCTTTAGTGAACCCAATAGATCTGTGTGTGTCGTGGGTGAGGCGATGAATACACAAGCAGTCCCAATAACTTGTAGGGTGTATCAGGTAGTTAATAAGGATATTTGATGGTATAAATATATTAATTCTCTTTTGTTGCAGTTAAATGGACATGTACCCAAATGTTATTTATTAGGGTTACCAGATTCTATGATGTATTGCTCTTAGTCTGCAGAGTACGACTCATATACTGGGAGTAGAAGCAGTTCAGTTGTTACATTGCAAGGAAGGTGAGGGAGGTTGTTGGAGACAGCAGACACCATAGGTTAGCAGGATTCCGTGTAGTCTCTGGCTGCTGTGGTGATGGGGGGAGTGTTGCAGGTAAAGCCTTGGCAGGGACAGGAGATGGGGGACTGACGGTGCAGTATATAAACACTTTTTATAAACAATGCACACAATAAAATCCCTCTGAATGGGCACTCATTTGTTTCACAGCCACTCTTTGATCCGGAGCTGGATACCGGTGTGGGGCTCTGCTTCCTGGGTTCGCCTCGTGTCTCTCCCGGTAGCCGCCGCTGGGAATGGCAGTCTGCTCGCCGCGGTGCTCTGACGTCACTATTCTCCGGTCACGTCGGCTCCCTCCTCCTCCTCTATTCACTCTACGCGCTTCGCTAGTGTCAATCTAGCTTCGTCAGGCGTGTAAGGCTGAGTCCCCAGTCTTCACTGTGGCACGCACACCCGGCGGGGGGCGGCGCGTGCACAGCGCTACACCGCGATCTGCGGTCTGGGGGGAGAGGGAAGGTTTGCGACGGGAGGGGGCGTGGCTGTGGGTTTGCGTGGGCGTGGCCATGACGTCCCGCGGCTGGTTCGCCCTTATTGGCTGAACCGCCGGCGGGGGCGTGGCCACGCCCCAGTCGCAGATGTCGAGGTCAAATTCCCCTGCCTCCCTGAAAACCTGTCGCGCACCGCTGGGGAAAGGTGCGCGACAAGGTAGGGACTGGGACCGGCCGGACTGGGGGGGCGGGGCTTGATAGCACAGCGCACGCCGAGCCGTGCGCTGTGGCGGTGACTGGGACCGCAGCCTAATTCGATCTACCCTACCTCCACGTCATAAAGTCTCAAACCTCCTCCTATTGGTTCGGATAGAAACTTGGATGTTGAATGTGAAAAGCTGATTCGCCATACTAATAATTATTTACAATACAGTCCTTAATGCGACCGGATAAAAATGACACAATGTAAGATTACTCCCTTGCAGGGTACCTGAGATACAAATATGAACATTGTAATAGAAAATGGAGCATTGGAAAAGTGGTGTTACAAAACAATACTCCTTCAGTTTTGGAAATGCTGATTCATCAAACACTTAGGGTTTAAAGGGAACACGTGCGATCTGTCATGTGACCGGTTCTAATGTACACTAATAGTCTAGCATACACCTTTTGTCTTCATGTATTACACCACTAGGTGCTGCTGCTGCTGCTGCTGCTGCTGCTGCTATGCCAGTTGTAACTGTTTGGGTAGCGCCGATCAGTCGGATTCTTTGTCCTTCAGTTGTTTCGTTGGCCAGATTTATAGGTTCTGTTGACATTGAACCCGTGATGTTCCTGCAATTATCTTTATAGATTCAATGGAATGACTTATACTTGATACATATATCTTCCAGGTCTATGAGTTCTGCAATACAGAACGTCTTAGCCTGTAGTGATATTTTAGTATAGTGGATGATATTTACCACATACATATTTAGAAGAAACTGCTATGTTAAATATATATTCTATTCAGTCAGCGTTATGCTTCCCACGAATGAAGGTTCCTTAAGCGCTCTGACTAACCGCAGCCGCCTCTCCGGCTAAGGGTGCACTTATAGGACAGTGACGCGACGTCGCGTCAAAAGAAATGCATTGCCTCCGTCACGTGAGCTTATAGTAAGTGCGGCGCGACGGGTTGGTTGCGATCGCCGGAAGTCATCTCAATTAGATTTTTCCAGCAACCGCAGCCTGACGTCGCCGGCACTATAAGCGTAGCCTAAGGCTGCGCTTATAGTGCCTTGCGACGGCGACGCGACGTTGCTCCGAAACAAATACATTGACTCCGTCGCAAGCGCTTATAGTAAGGGCGACGGAGCAACCAAACATTTTGAAGCCGGATAAATTAGATTTTTTTAGAGACAGTCGCCACCTGTGACTGTCTCTAAACCAATCAGACTGCGCGGCCCGCCCCTTTTAGTGACGTCACTGGCCTTGTCGCCAGCGACGTCGCATCAAATTATAACTTTCGCTGGTGGCGACGGTGACGTCAGTCGCGTCGCCAGCACTATAAGCGCGGCCTAAGCCGGTGCCACCAGGGAGTGACGCCTGACGTAACCTCCGTACGTTTCACCGGGTTGGCTTCATCGGTTGGCTTCATCGGGGGCAAGTTCTGGAGTGTGGTAGAGTACTTTGTATAAGGCGCCATTACTGTGGATACAGATAAATGCCTTTTGTTCATTGGCTTGTTCCTGCAGCGTCATGATGACACGTTGCGTTGTCACGGGAGCGGACCCAGCTAATCTGTCATTGGTTCTTATTCCTCATCTGACTTGAGTGAAGCCATGGATTGGTTTATTGTCCCGGCTTGCATGATGGCGCCTCGCGTTGTCAAGGGAACGGACCAAACAAGTCCTTTACTGGTTCTAATGATCATGTGACATCGCTGGTACTGTGGATTGGTTTTAGTGATTATCCATGTTCTCACTGGCATGGTGTTTACATTCATCGTTGTCATGGATACGTTCCTGTCGGCTCCCTATTGGCTTATTTTGCCACCTGATCATAACAGAGCGGAGAAATCGCTTATTTACCACAGAACCGCTGATAGATCTAACAGTTTCTGGCTACAGATAATTGTGAGCGCTATAGATCAGCGGTGCACACACTGGGGGGCATGCTCCCCGGGGGGGGGGGTGAGAGGTTTGTCTGGGGGGCGCAGTTAATGCCGGGGGATCGCATGAAGCCTCTGCAACCTCTACTTACCTTGATTCAGCCGGGTGTGTGACGCGGCGGGGTGATGGCGCGGCGGGGTCATGGCATAGCGTCATATGACCTCCGCACGCTGGGAAGCATGGTAGCGGGGGCGCAAGCAACAGGGGATCAGGAAGGGGGGCACAGCGTGAATAGTTTGCGCACCCCTGCTATAGATTGTACTTATGTTTACAGACAGTATGTACATGATGCTGTTTGGCAATATATACTATGTACTATATATATAATATGTACATGATGCTGTTTGGCAATATATACTATGTACTATATATATAATATGTACATGATGCTGTTTGGCAATACATACTATGCACTATATATATAATATGTACATGATGCTGTTTGGCAATACATACTATGTACTATATATATAATATGTACATGATGCTGTTTGGCAATATATACTATGTACTATATATATGTGCTATATATATATAATATGTACATGATGCTGTTTGGCAATACATACTATGTACTATATATATAATATGTTCATGATGCTGTTTGAAAAAGAGCTTGTAGCTCAAAACGCGTTGGTGGTGGCCTTTGGACTCGTTTTGCAGCTATGCACTGATCCATTAAATGTTTTTATTATGGGACCCACTCTCCTGCAGTTTTTTCTACTGTTCTAAGTAGTGCTCCAATTCTCCTTACCTGCTCGTTTGGCTCCTGCGGAGTACCGGAAGCACACGCCTGCCGAGGTACATCCCACCCAAGACCCAGCATATGTGAGTTATTCTACTTTCTTACACCCATTTATCCACACCGAGGCCTTTATGCCTGGACACTAGCCAGTGAGAGTTCTCACTATTCAAGAAGTGGAACTCTATCCAGCTATTCGAATTTATAGTGGATGTTGGTGTTCTTATCATTTCATTCATGTGGGATACTTCAAGGATATAACGCACAGTACTTATTCTGTCATGGGCTTATATGGCCATTGATTTATGTTGGAGCACCGCACAGCTTTTGTTTTTCTTGCTGTTTGGCAAAAGACATGCATACACCAACCATGGAACGGATGAATGCATGCGCTAGAAAAACCAGTGATAGTGTATTGCTCCACTGATCAGCTTCATGTTATTTTTGGACCCATCATTCCCCTGTCATGTATGCAGGTTCCCATAGCCCATGTTGGACATACTGTGAAATTCCTATTAGTTTCAGCTTCCCATTGCTCTAGTCAGGTATCCTATGGTTTAAGTATTGAGATGGTTGGTCTATCTCCTCATAGTGTAGATGTTAACTTGTGCTCCCCTCTGCACCAGTTATCAGTTGGATCCATGTACAATACAGGACTGATGTTTCATTATTCTGGTACGTCTGTGCAGCCCTTAGGCGTTTTGGTTGGCCTTATTCACCATACGCTTGGTATATCTGGCACCAGGTGAAGTAGTGTGGGTAGGCACTATCTCGTAGATATTACATTCCTGAGATCACTAGCCTCACCCTGACGTGACCTCTCCGTTTCATAGTCCTTTTTGAGATTGCCATTTAGGGCTTGGATATGTTAATATATGAAATGCATTTTTTATGACCCTGAAAGGGTATTTCTTTTTAAATACCTATGGCTGTGTTGCCAGCATGTTTATATCGTATAAAATCCCATATAATATCTATAGGATTTGAAGTAAAGTGAAATCGCTCGGCCACACAAGCCTTTCTCCGACACGAGACGTGTCTCCTAGTATTAGATGTTTAACATAATTTAGCCGCAATTTTCTAACCCTGAATATTACCCGGAGATTCCCTACAGAATATACACCACATGCTGGAAAGAAAAAAAGAACGTGACGGGCGCAAGAAATAGATGAAAAAATACTTTATAAGTAGCTTTGAATATTAAAATAACACAACGATGAATACTAACACCTCCCAGGGGAGTCAGAATAACATATGACAATGGTGGGATAGAAGGTGGACAAAAAATATGAGCGCAAATAAAATTGATTGTCTAATGGGTGTAAGAAAATGAAAACTATAATTGCCTGACCGTAGAGTCTGAGACTCTCTCCTTCTGTGGCCCCTGGCGGCAGGAGCAGATGAGAGCAGTAGTTTTCCCAAAGGAGTCAGCCGGGCTGCTGAATGGCTCCAACAATGCTGGGCAAGTGTCCGTTTGAGTTCTGCAAAACCTCTGCTGCTGAGTCTCCCACGGATGCCGTTTCTGTTGGTGCCTTTAGGGTCAGCCATATGCTGCTCTCAATAGGGGCTGGGGAAAGGTTTAGCGCAGGGGTGGCCAACTCCAGTCCTCAAGGGCCACCAACAGGTCAGGTTACAAGATATCCCTGCTTCAGCACAGGTGGCTCAGTCTTCAATTGAGCGACCTGCGCTGAAGCAGGGATAGCCTGAAACTCATACCTGTTGGTGGCTCGTGAGGACTTGAATTGGCCACCTCTGATCTAGGGTATCCTATGTGTTCAGCTGGTTTATACACAATGAATTTCATGTGAGCTCAGTGTAATGATGTAATTTGGCAGTGTAATTATGACCACGGTCGCTCGCCACAATCCGAGTTTCCCACCATCCTGCAGCCAAGACATCCCAAGAATGACGGGAAGACACTTGATTTCCAGTCTCACATGATGGACAAGTTTGATTTGTGACCATTTAGAAGGTCTGCAGGTCTATGGGGGGGGGGGGGGGGGGGTGGGGGAGGGGGTCAAGCTGAGGTTTTAATAAACATCCACGGCAAGCAATATCGCACGCAGTCCATTTGGTGCACAATGGCCTTTCTCGTTCAGAAGTCTAACCCCAGGTGCATTAGGCTCCTTATGGTAAACGCGCCTGGCCGGAGTCCACGTCTGCTCACTTGTGTTAACCTGCAGCAACTTGACAAATCTGGGATTAGAGAGGCAGGGAAGTGTCAAATCTGCACTCTCTCAACAAGTCACACAAAGGTTGGTTTGGTCAAGAAGGTCCGTAACCTCTCCGCTCTGACCCCTTCCCCCCGTTTCCAAGGTCGCCCTTCCCACCTCTAAACAGCAAGTCCCGATCTGCAGCTGTGAATGACCTGTCTATTAAGGCTTCTTCCTCATATCAGACAGGTAAAGAGAACGTTTACAGAGATCGTGTTAGGACTTGCAGAATGGGGGCACACCGTGGCATGGGTCTGCAAGCTTACAATGCGCTGGCCAAAGAATGGAACTAAGTGACCCTCACTTATGAGACAAGAATAGATACGTATGTGACTATGATTTGTCCTGTTGGATGCAGCATTTGGGCTCTGTGGTTTGTTTATACAGTATCACAAACCCAGCAGCACTCCTATTTGACATAAATATTTATGGGGTGGTGGGTGTGGCTTTTGAGCTTACGGGGTGTTGTGTATCTCTGCTCTCTGACATGCTGATCCCCAAGCAAGCCAAATACACGCCATAAGAAGAGATCAAACCATTGATGAGACCTGTTTAATTCCTGAATGGTATCGAGAAGTTGGTCTTTAGGAATATCTAGGCATTGATGTATCCTTTTGACCTTCTCTCTCAACCCATGACTCCAAACATGGCTTTTCCAAATAATGGCTGCTTTTTCTGTAATAAGTCTCCGAGTCTTCTCTCAATGCCTTCATCTTCAGCGTTCAACACTCAGCAGGAATTTTGGTTTGGTCATGAAGGTTCGTCGAATCTCATTTTCTTTCTTGACGCCTTGGCAGGAAGAACGGTGTATGAACATGCAACCTTAAGTAGGCACCATAAGAGCGATCAAAACATTGTGAAGATCAGTAGGATCCTTGCATGGTTATGGGAAGTAAAGGTCTTCAAGAACATCCAACAAAAAAATGTTTTCTTTTGAATAACTTGTTATCCAATGTCCTGCTGCCTTTTCTTTGAGATAAATGGAAGTGTCAAGTCTCCAACCCTTCGTTCTCAGCGCCATCATCTTAAGCGTTCAACACTCACCAAGGTTGGTTTGGTCAAGAAGCGCCTTGTTCATCTCTGGGTCTCCTACCCACTAACGGCCCCGCAGGCCCACAGCATGACACAGATGAAGCAGCAATATATGATTGAAGCTAAGAACATGATGCCCAACCCAATGTATTGTATAACGAGTGTCCAGAAGGCGAAGAGATACAGGACCCGGTGGCACTGTCCTTGGTAGCTGGTGTAGTGTTGAAAAACCCAGATGCTTCCTACAGTACAAGAAGAAAGTTGTTACCTGTTGTAATGTCACCTAGAAGAGTGATAGTGAACACGCTGCACTTAATAGTAACGATGTGCATCTGTATATGCTGGTGATGGATACACCTCGCTGTATAGTGAGGCCAAGTGTCCCTATATGCTAATGATGTACATGCCGCGCTATATACTTGTGTGGAGTATGTCTTACCCGTTATAAGCCAGCAGAACCAGAAGGTGGTCAAGGTGCCGAAGATGATGAAGAACAAAAAGACGTTGTCACGTGAGAAGATGAGAACCAGCATGATCCCAACCAGCAGTAAGTGGATCCCTTGCACCAGCACGTAGATAGGAATGTGTCTCTCCAGGGCGCACTCATGGATGTAGGAAGCCCCTGTGTAACGGAAACACAATGAGGTGACAGGCTCTACATCCCCTGTGCCCAGCCCCACAGATATCAGGCTCAATAACTTACCAACAGTGATAAAAGCAATTCCAGTGATGCACAGGACAGTGACAGACAGCAGCACAGCAACTGGAAGGCAGAGAGGAGAGTGTCATTCCCCTGCCGTCCCCAGACAGTGTCATTCCCCTGCCGTCCCCAGACAGTGTCATTCCCCTGCCGTCCCCAGACAGTGTCATTCCCCTGCCGTCCCCAGACAGTGTCATTCCCCTGCCGTCCCCAGACAGTGTCATTCCCCTGCCGTCCCCAGACAGTGTCATTCCCCTGCCGTCCCCAGACAGTGTCATTCCCCTGCCGTCCCCAGACAGTGTCATTCCCCTGCCGTCCCCAGACAGTGTCATTCCCCTGCCGTCCCCAGACAGTGTCATTCCCCTGCCGTCCCCAGACAGTGTCATTCCCCTGCCGTCCCCAGACATTACTGCCCCTGCTCTCCTACTGTCTGGCACCCGGGGCCTTTACAGCTGTGCAACACGGCACCTACTCCGTGTCCTCGTCAGTGCCACTGTGTCTGTGTTAATACATGCACACGCTACGATGAAATGACCATCTGTGGATAAAGGTGACACGCTGATTCCAAGGGATATTACATGACCACGGTAACCACCAGAAGTAAGGAGGAAGGGAGAAATGGGAACATTTGTTGGATTAAAGTGGAGAAAAGGCAACCTCCGTACCCAGAACGCACACGCACACATGTTTAGCCGTTTATAACATGGTGTCACTTACCCGTAAAGAGATCTGGCTTGTGACATATTTTGTTCTAGGGACACAAAATATATATTATATGTCCGTGTAATAATACCCGGCTCGTGTTAGTGATGTATAAAGAAATATGTGTAAGAACATGAATTAGCATTACATAGTTACATAGTTACATAGTTACACAGTAGATGAGGTTGAAAAAAGACATGCGTCCATCAAGTTCAACCTATGCTAAATGTAGACGGCAGATACTTTATCCTATATCCGTACTTACAGTATATTGATCCAAAGGGCAAAAAAAAAAACCAGTGTCATATCATCCAATAATATCTCATAAGGGGGAAAATAAATTCCTTCCTGACTCCAAGAATTGGCAATCAGATTACTCCCTGGATCAGCATCCTTCCCATGTATACTTATTTGGTATATCCCTGTATACCTTTCCCATCTAAAAAGATGTCCAACCTTTTTTTGAACAAATCTATTGTATCTGCCATCACAGTCTCCATGGGTAATGAATCCCACACTGTAACTGCCCTTACTGTAAAGAACCCTTTCCTTTGTTGCTGGTGAAATCTCCTTTCCTCCAACCTTAAGGGATGCCCCCGAGTCCTTTAGGGCAGGTCCGTACCGCCGCAGACCGCGCGGAGGCGCGATCACATTGCCTAAAGGCATTGATCGCGCCCATAGACCAGGTGGACAGCAGCAGTAGGGGGCGCGCGTTGGCGAGGAATCAGTTGAAACTGATTTCTCGGCGCGACAGGGCAGGTCACAAGAGAGGTTTACCCAATGAGGGCGAACCAGCTCCGTGACGACCCTAGGCACGCCCCCCACGGCGCGTCTACCATGGCCCAAAAACGCACCTGCTTCGCACGGGCGAAGTCTGTATGGCCTTAGCCTTATACTGCCCGTGGGATGAATAGTTCTTTTGAAAGCTCTTTGTTTTATCCCCGAATATATTTGTATATAGTTATCATATTTCCTCTTAGACGCCTCTCTTCTATAGTTACATAGTAGATGAAAAAATGACATTTCCATGAACAGGAATTGAACCCCGACCACAGCGGTGAGAGTGCCGAATCCTCACCACTAGACTACCAGGGAACCGGAAACTGCTGGTGAAGTGACTTACCCCTGCCATTGTTGGCTGAAGTGAGGCGAAAAGGCTTCTGGATAATTGTGACGCTGCTGTTCAGGTCAAGGTAGCAGCAGTCTAGGGGGAGAAAGTGAGAAAAAGTACAGGACAATATCACAGTTGAGAGAGCGTGGGGCATTGTTGCACCTTTTTAAGGAGATAGAGGGGCAGAGATAGGATAGTGTCATGTCCTCTTAGAGTGAGTGACAAAGAGGAGGACGGAGGGACAGAGAGAGAGTATGAGTGTGTGTGTGTGTGTGTGTGTGTTACAGAGGGAGAGGAGGGTGTGTGTGTGTGTGAGAGGGTGAGGAGGTTGTGTGTGTGTGTGTGTGACAGAGGGAGAGGAGGGTGTGTGTGTGAGAGGGAGAGGAGGGTGTGTGTGTGAGAGGGAGAGAAGGGTGTGTGTGAGGGAGAGGAGGGTGTATGTGTGTGACTGTGAGTGTGAGTGTGTGTGTGGGATAGGAGTGTGTGTGTGAGAGGGAGAGAAGGGCGTGTGTGTGTGAGGGAGAGGAGGGTGTGTGTGTGAGAGAAGTGTGTGACAGAGGGAGAGGAGGGTGTGTGTGTGAGGGAGAGGATGGTGTGTGTGTGGGAGAGGAGGGTGTGGATGTGTGTGTGAGAAGGAGAGGAGTGTGTGTGTGTGTGTGTGTGAGAGAGAGAGGGAGAGGAGGGTGTGTGTGTGTGACAGAGGGAGAGGAGGGTGTGTGTGTGAGAGAGGAGTGTGTGTGTGTGTGTGTGTGTGTGAGAGGGAGAGAAGGATGTGTGTGAGGGAGAGGAGGGTGTATGTGTGTGTGACTGTGTGTGGGATAGGAGTGTGTGTGTGTGAGGGAGAGGAGGGTGTGTGTGTGACTGTGTGCGTGTGTGTGAGAGGATTGTCAGAGGGAGAGGAGGGTGTGTGTGTGAGGGGGAGAGGAGGGTGTGTGTATGTGTATGTGTGAGTGGGGGGGGGGGGAGAGGAGGGGTGTGTGTGTGTGTGTGTTTGTGTGTATGAGAGGGAGAGGAGGGTGTGTGTGTGAAAGGGAGAGGAGGGTGTGTGTGTGAGAGGGAGAGGTGTGTGTGTGTGTGTGTGTGTGTATGTGTGTGTATGTGTGTGTGTGTATGTGAGAGGGAGAGTAGGGTGTGTGTGTGTGTGTGTGTGTGTGAGAGGGAGAGGAGGGCGTGTGTGTGTGTGAGAGGGAGAGTAGGGTGTGTGAGTGAGGAGAGGAGTGTGTGTGTGTGTGTGTGTGTGTGTGTGTGTGTGTGTGTGTGTGTGTGTGTGTGTGTGTGTGTGTGTGTGTGTGTGTGTGTGTGTGTGTGTGTGTGTGTGTGTGTTTTATGACAGTCTTCTTATGGAGAGTGATAGAGACAAATAAGACAGGGACACAGACACCTGGAACGTGTACAGGAGAGAAATCCAGAGTGAGGAAATTCAGGGGGGAGAGGGCAGTGTGATAGCAGCGGGACAGTGAGGGACCTGAGAGAGGGTCATATCCCACACAGAGAGAGAGAGAGAGAGAGAGAATCATATCCCAGAGAGAGAGAGAGAGAGAGAGAGAGGGTCATATCCCAGAGAGAGAGAGAGAGAGAGAGGGTCATATCCCAGAGAGAGAGAGAGCGAGAGAGGGTCATAGCCCAGAGAGAGAGAGCGAGAGAGGGTCATAGCCCAGAGAGAGAGAGAGAGAGAGAGAGGGTCATATCCCAGAGAGAGAGAGAGAGAGGGAGTCATATCCCAGAGAGAGAGAGAGAGAGAGAGGGTCATAGCCCAGAGAGAGAGAGCGAGAGAGAGAGAGTCATAGCCCAGATAAATAAGTGTCATACCCACCAGAGAGAAGAAGCGAGTGACTATTCAGCCCTCTGAAAGGAAGAGAGAGCAGGGGCCAATTTTAATACTTCTGTTTTTAAATTCGTTAAACAGAGGGGGAGGGGATAACCCCACCACATCCCCCCCCCCACCACATCCCCCCCCCCCACCTCCCATACCTTCATTTATCTCTACCCTTCCCCTCTCTCCCTCTTTCCTCCCTCTCTTTCGTCCCCATCTCCCTATTCTGTCCTGATCTTTCTCTCCCGACCCCCACTCTTTCCCCTCTCCCCCGATCTTTTTCTCTTCCCATCTCTCTCCATCCCCTCTTCCCCCCCCCCACATTCTCTCTCCTTCCCCTCTTCTCTCCCTCCCACCACACTCCTCCTTCCCCACTTCTCTCTCCCGATCACTCTCCCCGCCCCCCTCTCTATTAAAATCTGCAGTTGAGACACTGTGCGGGTAGAAGATGCCATTCCTGCCCCCTCCTTGCCCCCAGGCCAGTCTATGCCCTCCTCCCCCCTCACTCCCTCTCGCCCCCCTCTCCTCTCCCACCCCTGGAATCGAAGCATATTCGGGTGCGTTGAAATGTCTGCTTTCCATAGCAACAGCTGCGAATATGTGAGCTGTGCAGCGCAGGAACACCTCTCCCCCTCTCTCTGTCTCTCCCCCCTTCCCCACTCTCCCCTCTCTCTCCTGTTGCTTTTTTTCTCTCCTGTATCTGTGTATCTCTCTCTCTCATATCTGTTATTTATCTCCCCCTTCTCTCTCTGTATATCACCCCCTTTCCTCCTCTCTCTGTATATCCAACATTCTCCCCTCACTCCCTCTGTATATCCCTCCTCTCCCCTCAGTCCCTCTGTATATCTCCCCCTTTTCCCCCTCACTCCCTCTGTATATCCCCCCTTTCCCCCTCAGTATATCCCCCCTTCCCCCCCTCTGTATATCCCCCCTTTCCCCCTCACTCCCTCTGTATATCCCCTCCTTTCCCCCTTACTCCCTCAGTATATCCCCCTTTCCCCCCTCACTCCCTCTGTATATCCCCCCTTTCCCCCTCAGTATATCCCCTTTCCTCCCTCACTCCCTCTGTATATCCCCCCTTTCCCCCTCACTACCTCTGTATATCCCCCTCACTCCCTCTGTATACCCTCTTTCCCCCCTCACTCCCTCTGTATATCCCCCTTTCCCTCACTCCCTCTGTATATCCCCCCTTTCCCCCCTCACTCCCTCTGTATATCCCCCCTTTCCCCCCTCACTCCCTCTGTATATCCCCCTTTCCCCCTCACTCCCTCTGTATATCCCCCCTTTCCCCCCTCACTCCCTCTGTATATCCCCCTTTCCCCCCTCACTCCCTCTGTATACCCCCTTTCCCCCCTCACTCCCACTGTATACCCCCTTTCCCCCCTCACTCCCTCTGTATATCCCCCTTTCCCCCCTCACTCCCTCTGTATATCCCCCCTTCCCCCTCACTCCCTCTGTATATCCCCCTTTCCCCCTCACTCCCTCTGTATACCCCCTTTCCCCCCTCACTCCCACTGTATACCCCCTCTTTCCCTCTGTATATCCCCCCTTTCCCCCCTCACTCCCTCTGTATATCCCCCCTTTCCCCCCTCACTCCCTCTGTATATCCCCCCTTTCCCCCTCACTCCCTCTGTATACCCCCTTTCCCCCCTCACTCCCACTGTATACCCCCTCTTTCCCTCTGTATATCCCCCCTTTCCCCCCTCACTCCCTCTGTATATCCCCCCTTTCCCCCCTCACTCCCTCTGTATATCCCCCTTTCCCCCCTCACTCCCTCTGTATATCCCCCCTTCCCCCTCACTCCCTCTGTATATCCCCCTTTCCCCCTCACTCCCTCTGTATACCCCCTTTCCCCCCTCACTCCCACTGTATACCCCCTCTTTCCCTCTGTATATCCCCCCTTTCCCCCCTCACTCCCTCTGTATATCCCCCCTTTCCCCCCTCACTCCCTCTGTATATCCCCCCTTTCCCCCCTCACTCCCTCTGTATATCCCCCCTTTCCCCCCTCACTCCCTCTGTATATCCCCCTTTCCCCTCTGTCTCTGCTGCAGTAATAAAATATATACACAATGCAGAGCCTCCTCCCTCTCCCCACTTCGTACCTCTATAGACAGGAACCCCTTGGACTGAAACAGTCTGTGTCCAGTCTTAGAGGTATCAGCCTCTATGTACCTGTTCTAGTCCTAGAGGTGCCAGCCTGTGAGCCTCTGTTTTTGCTCGCACTCACATTAAACGCACAGTCCTAGAGGTGCTGGGCTCTTCACCTGTATGTGCTTCCTGGTCACTGGGAGATCGCTCAGTTACACAATCCCAATGTCACAATATTTCCTGTTGAAATTAGGAAACATTAACCCTTCAGCGGCTGGCTAAAGAAAAACAGAGCCTGGCACCTCTATGGCTGGCAAAGGGTATTAAGAATAGTACCTCTAGGGCTTTTATGTCTGTCACTGTCACCCTGCGGGGGGAGGGACAGACTCATAGCTCCCTTCTGTCTGTGTCACTGTGTCACCCTGCGGGGGGAGGGACAGACTCATAACTCCCTTCTGTCTGTGTCACCCTGCGGGGGGAGGGACAGACTCCTAGCTCCCTTCTGTCTGTGTCACTGTGTCACCCTGCGGGGGGGAGGGACAGACTCATAGCTCCCTTTTGTCTGTGTCACTGTGTCACCCTGCGGGGGGAGGGACAGACTCATAGCTCCCTTCTGTCTGTGTCACTGAGTCACCCTGCGGGGGGAGGGACAGACTCATAGCTCCCTTCTGTCTGTGTCACTGTGTCACCCTGCGGGGGGAGGGACAGACTCATAACTCCCTTCTGTCTGTGTCACCCTGCGGGGGGAGGAACAGACTCATAGCTCCCTTCTGTCTGTATCACCCTGCGGGGGGAGGGACAGACTCATAGCTCCCTTCTGTCTGTGTCACTGTGTCACCCTGCGGGGGGAGGGACAGACTCATAGCTCCCTTCTGTCTGTGTCACTGTGTCACCCTGTGGGGGGAGGGACAAACTCATAACTCCCTTCTGTCTGTGTCACTGTGTCACCCTGCGGGGGGAGGGACAGACTCATAGCTCCCTTCTGTCTGTGTCATTGTGTCACCCTGCGGGGGGAGGGACAGACTCATAGCTCCCTTCTGTCTGTGTCACTGTGTCACCCTGCGGGGGGAGGGACAGTCTCATAGCTCCCTTCTGTCTGTGTCACTGTGTCACCCTGCGGGGGGAGGGACAGACTCATAGCTCCCTTCTGTCTGTGTCATTGTGTCACCCTGCGGGGGGAGGGACAGACTCATAGCTCCCTTCTGTCTGTGTCACTGTGTCACCCTGCGGGGGGAGGGACAGACTCATAGCTCCCTTCTGTCTGTGTCTCTGTGTCACCCTGCGGGGGGAGGGACAGACTAATAGCTCCCTTCTGTCTGTGTCACTGTGTCACCCTGCGGGAGGAGGGACAGACTCATAGCTCCCTTCTGTCTGTGTCACTGTGTCACCCTGCGGGGGGAGGGACAGACTCATAGCTCCCTTCTGTCTGTGTCATTGTGTCACCCTGCGGGGGGAGGGACAGACTCATAGCTCCCTTCTGTCTGTGTCACTGTGTCACCCTGCGGGGGGAGGGACAGACTCATAGCTCCCTTCTGTCTGTGTCTCTGTGTCACCCTGCGGGGGGAGGGACAGACTAATAGCTCCCTTCTGTCTGTGTCACTGTGTCACCCTGCGGGAGGAGGGACAGACTCATAGCTCCCTTCTGTCTGTGTCACTGTGTCACCCTGCGGGGGGAGGGACAGACTCATAGCTCCCTTATGTCTGTGTCACTGTGTCACCCTGCGGGAGGAGGGACAGACTCATAGCTCCCTTCTGTCTGTGTCATTGTGTCACCCTATGGGGGGGGGGGACAGACAGACAGCCGTCAGTAAGTGAAAGGGGGTAAGGGACATAAAAAGGACAATTGACAATTGGTGCCTGTGACAGTAAGGGGGTGACCAGGCTGTACAATAAAGGTTAAGCCCATCTGGTTTCCCCTGAAATCGTGGGGTCCCTGGCAGCTACCTAGCACCATAAGCCAGGGGCCAGGGATTATACATGTGAAATAAAGTGACCCCGCTTTTCCTGTTACATGTTCCCTTTGCCCTAGAAACGTGAAACTTATTGTGTGTAAGATTTATGTGGGATATTTGGGTTGAAATGCAATTACTTTGTTTGCAGGAGTTCGGGGCCAAAGTTACCGGTAATCCCCGAATTCTCCCCGGCGTGCAGGCACCATTTGCCGGTACGCGGGTGGAATTACACCGGGGCTGCCCGGTGTCCCACAGACTCCTGGTTTGCGAGCCCAGATATCCCAAATCTGTTTCCTTTATAAGTATAAAGTTCCCCAAGGTCCATACTTCATTAAAATATGTTTTATAATGTTTTGTGCTTCTACCATACATGTCTATTCAGTCAGCCCAGGCATCCATATAGGTGCCCATATAGGTGCCCATATAGGTGCCGGGGAGTCTGGATAGAGGAGTTCAAAGAGGAGACGGGATGTTGAGAGGTGTCGGGGTGCTAAGTGGCTGGGGCAGGGCGGAGTACTGAGTCCGGAGAACAGAGACCCCCCGCGGGGAGGACCCTCTGGCCTGCCAGACTCAGTGGAGCCTGCCCAGTAGGTGGCAATGGGGTGACTGGGGGAAGCGGCAGAATGTCGGTGCGTTTCCCATTGGTCAATTCATATGTCCCGCCCACGGGGCATCCCGAGCCAGCATGGCACGCCCCCTCCTCTGAAGTCAGCCAAAGGACGAGCCCCTATTCCTATTGGCTGGTGGGGAGGAATTCCCACGCTCTGATTGGTTGCTCCTCCTACTTCCATGCTGAACATCGACCAGCGGAAGGTATGTAAGGAGAAGCCCAAGTCAGAGAACCAGACGATCCTGGGACTTGGGCCGGTGATGCAAAGGCGGCTTTCCAAAGTTGCTCTGTTACGAATGGCAGAGCAACCGGCTTCATTTTTGGAGCTAAGTAAGCCGCCTAGCTGAGGTTAAGTCAGACGTGAGGTCCAAGTTCTCGTTTTAGAACGCAGCGGTCGCGGCTAAGGATTTTAGCCGAAAAGAGGACCAGGAAGCCCGGGTGGATATCCCGGTCAGGGTAAGCCTTCCAAAGCAGGCACCCTGCACCCGATTCCACCCCCAGACCCCCAGTAAGTGTGTATTTTACCTGTATCTTTGTATTTCTCTGTGTGTACGCGGGTTTACCCGAATAAACCTCATTTTATTCCACTACTGTGTTTTGCTGATTGACTGATCCCGGTGTAAATGTGTTACAGGCCCTGTCTCCCGGGACAGTGCCTATCACAAAATAAAAGCTCATCTGCTCTCCTTAGCGGCTGCACACTATATAAAGTGAACAGATGGAATAATAAGAATAGATACTCCAGCGGCTGTCAAACAAGGCGTTAGGAGCAACTTACACACAGTGACACAGACAGAAGGGAGCTATGAGTCTGTCCCTCCCCCCGCAGGGTGACACAGTGACACAGACAGAAGGGAGCTATGAGTCTGTCCCTCCCCCCGCAGGGTGACACAGTGACACAGACAGAAGGGAGCTATGAGTCTGTCCCTCCCCCCGCAGGGTGACACAGTGACACAGACAGAAGGGAGCTATGAGTCTGTCCCTCCCCCCGCAGGGTGACACAGTGACACAGACAGAAGGGAGCTATGAGTCTGTCCCTCCCCCCGCAGGGTGACACAGTGACACAGACAGAAGGGAGCTATGAGTCTGTCCCTCCCCCCGCAGGGTGACACAGTGACACAGACAGAAGGGAGCTATGAGTCTGTCCCTCCCCCCGCAGGGTGACACACTGACACAGACAGAAGGGAGCTATGAGTCTGTCCCTTCCCCCGCAGAGTGACACAGTGAAACAGACAGAAGGGAGCTATGAGTCTGTCCCTCCCCCCGCAGGGTGACAGACAGAAGGACCTATGTGTCTGTCCCTCCCCCGCAGGGTGACACAGTGACACAGACAGAAGGGAGCTATGAGTCTGTCCCTCCCCCCACAGAGTGACACAGACAGAAGGGAGCTATGAGTCTGTAACTCCCCCCACAGGGTGACACAGTGACACAGACAGAAGGGAGCTATGAGTCTGTCCCTCCCCCCCGCAGGGTGACACAGTGACACAGACAGAAGGGAGCTATGAGTCTGTCCCTCCCCCCGCAGAGTGACACAGACAGAAGGGAGCTATGAGTCTGTCCCTCCCCCCGCAGGGTGCCACAGTGACACAGACAGAAGGGAGCTATGAGTCTGTCCCTCCCCCCACAGGTTGACAGACAGAAGGAGCTATGTGTCTGTCCCTCCCCCGCAGGGTGACACAGTGACACAGACAGAAGGGAGCTATTCGTCTGTCCCTCCCCCCACAGGGTGACACAGTGACACAGACAGAAGGGAGCTATGAGTCTGTCCCTCCCCCCGCCGGGTGACACAGTGACACAGACAGAAGGGAGCTATGAGCCTGTCCCTCCCTCCGCAGGGTGACACAGTGACACAGACAGAAGGGAGCTATGAGTCTGTCCCTCTCCCCGCAGGGTGACACAGTGACACAGACAGAAGGGAGCTATGAGTCTGTCCCTCCCCCCGCAGGGTGACACAATGACACAGACAGAAGGGAGCTATGAGTCTGTCCCTCCCCCCACAGGGTGACACAGTGACACAGACAGAAGGGAGCTATGAGTCTGTCCCTCCCCCCACAGGGTGACAGACAGAAGGGAGCTATGAGTCTGTCCTTCCCCCCACATTGTGACACAGTGACACAGACAGAAGGGAGCTACAAGTCTGTCGCTCCCCCCGCAGGGTGACACAGTGACACAGACAAAAGGGAGCTATGAGTCTGTCCCTCCCCCCGCAGGGTGACACAGTGACACAGACAGAAGGGAGCTATGAGTCTGTCCCTCCCCCCGCAGGGTGACACAGACTCATAGGGACTCACAGGGACAGACTCATAGCTCCCTTCTGTCTGTGTCACTGTGTCACCCTGCGGGGGGAGGGACAGACTCATAGCTCCCTTCTGTCTGTGTCACTGTGTCACCCTGCGGGGGGAGGGACAGACTCATAGCTCCCTTCTGTCTGTGAAAACAGACAGAAGGGAGCTATGAGTCTGTCCCTCCCCCCGCAGGGTGACACAGTGACACAGACAGAAGGGAGCTATGAGTCTGTCCCTCCCCCCGCAGGGTGACACAGTGACACAGACAGAAGGGAGCTATGAGTCTGTCCCTCCCCCCGCAGGGTGACACAGTGACACAGACAGAAGGGAGCTATGAGTCTGTCCCTCCCCCCGCAGGGTGACACAGTGACACAGACAGAAGGGAGCTATGAGTCTGTCCCTCCCCCCGCAGGGTGACACACTGACACAGACAGAAGGGAGCTATGAGTCTGTCCCTTCCCCCGCAGAGTGACACAGTGAAACAGACAGAAGGGAGCTATGAGTCTGTCCCTCCCCCCGCAGGGTGACAGACAGAAGGACCTATGTGTCTGTCCCTCCCCCGCAGGGTGACACAGTGACACAGACAGAAGGGAGCTATGAGTCTGTCCCTCCCCCCACAGAGTGACACAGACAGAAGGGAGCTATGAGTCTGTAACTCCCCCCACAGGGTGACACAGTGACACAGACAGAAGGGAGCTATGAGTCTGTCCCTCCCCCCCGCAGGGTGACACAGTGACACAGACAGAAGGGAGCTATGAGTCTGTCCCTCCCCCCGCAGAGTGACACAGACAGAAGGGAGCTATGAGTCTGTCCCTCCCCCCGCAGGGTGCCACAGTGACACAGACAGAAGGGAGCTATGAGTCTGTCCCTCCCCCCGCAGGTTGACAGACAGAAGGAGCTATGTGTCTGTCCCTCCCCCGCAGGGTGACACAGTGACACAGACAGAAGGGAGCTATTCGTCTGTCCCTCCCCCCACAGGGTGACACAGTGACACAGACAGAAGGGAGCTATGAGTCTGTCCCTCCCCCCGCCGGGTGACACAGTGACACAGACAGAAGGGAGCTATGAGCCTGTCCCTCCCTCCGCAGGGTGACACAGTGACACAGACAGAAGGGAGCTATGAGTCTGTCCCTCTCCCCGCAGGGTGACACAGTGACACAGACAGAAGGGAGCTATGAGTCTGTCCCTCCCCCCGCAGGGTGACACAATGACACAGACAGAAGGGAGCTATGAGTCTGTCCCTCCCCCCACAGGGTGACACAGTGACACAGACAGAAGGGAGCTATGAGTCTGTCCCTCCCCCCACAGGGTGACAGACAGAAGGGAGCTATGAGTCTGTCCTTCCCCCCACATTGTGACACAGTGACACAGACAGAAGGGAGCTACAAGTCTGTCGCTCCCCCCGCAGGGTGACACAGTGACACAGGCAGAAGGGAGCTATGAGTTTGTACCTCCCCCCACAGGGTGACACAGTGACACAGACAAAAGGGAGCTATGAGTCTGTCCCTCCCCCCGCAGGGTGACACAGTGACACAGACAGAAGGGAGCTAGGAGTCTGTCCCTCCCCCCGCAGGGTGACATAGTGACACAGACAGAAGGGAGCTAGGAGTCTGTCCCTCCCCCCGCAGGGTGACACAGTGACACAGACAGAAGGGGGCTATAAGTCTGTCCCCCCGCAGGGTGACACAGTGACACAGACAGAAGGGAGCTATGAGCCTGTCCCTCCCCCCGCAGGGTGACACAGTGACACAGACAGAAGGGAGCTATGAGCCTGTCCCTCCCCCCGCAGGGTGACACAGTGACACAGACAGAAGGAATCTGTTTGTTATTTCTCTCTCCACTATCTTTATCCCTATCTTCTCTATCCCTCTCTCCTTCCCTCCCTCTCTTCTTGTTTTCTCTCCCCCCCATCCCCCTCTGACAGTTTGGATGAAATCCCTTTATTTCACAATTAGTCATTTTGTTCTACACATTAACCCTGACAGGAGTGTAACCGCTCACACAGAATTGTTCAGTGCAGCAAGTTATTTATACACACATACACAATATATATATATATATGTATAGTGCAGAATAAATGAGTTCTTCAGTACTAGGTGATACTTGTATTTGCTTGACCTGGAGAAGAGAGGATAACTCTCGAAAGCTTGTCCTATGACATAAATTGTTAGTCCAATAAAAAAGGTATCACCGAATACTGAAGAACTCATTTATTCTGCACTATCGCAACTGGACTAACACGGCTATTTTCTGCTTTAAATATGTATATGTATGTGTATATATATATATATATGTGTAGCCAGGTCCCCCAGGTTTGCCCTCACCTCCGCTGCAGTGGGAGAGTCAGGGAAGGTTGAGGAGTGTGCAGAGAGCGCTCCGGTGCACAGGAGGCTCCGTGGCGGGCCGAGCGCTCAGGGAGCCGCCATTTTGGTACTCGCGCACTAATTGCTGTGGCTGCACTGCAAGCCACACTGTCTCTTCTTGTCAGAGCACACAGCACTGCAGCTGTGTCACTGACAAGACTCAGATAAGGGCAGGGTCCCTACCCTTATGAACTTACCCACTAACCTAGTGGGGAGTGGGGCCTACCTTGGCCTGGGGTGTCTGGGGCCTAGTACAGCAGAGCCCTGCTCTGTGTACACTACCTTCCCCAATCGCTTCCTGGATCCAACTGACAAAAACCCTGTCTGCACACAACATTGTTGCAACTTTGCAGCATGAGAATCTGTCAGCCTTATTGGCTGTCTGCTTGCCTGTGACCAGGGTGAAAGTGCAGTCCCCAGAGGCTGCTGGGAATTGTAGTCCTTGGTGGCTCTCTTTAACATTGGGGCCTCGTGCGCGCTTTGTAATGGCCGCCGCCGCTGCTAACTGCGCATGTGCGAACTGGGGGATGTCCCTGACTATGGAGCACCTCTTCTCACTCCCTGTAATGGCTGCCGTATCGCATCTGGGGCTACACTGCGCGTGCGCGAGATTCTGCGTATGCGCGAACGCACACAAGATGGCGGCGCCCTGTAGCTGATGTCGCCGGGAGCCCCCGGTGACGCGATCACCCCTGCAACTGCCCTCACGCTGTCGCAGGTAAGAAAGAGAGAACTGAATGTCTGAGGAGCCAGAGGGGACCTGGCTACACTAACATACAGATAGAAAGAGCAATGGTAATAGATCCTTCTCCTATTAATGAGGAGGAGACATTAGAGGATCCACTCAGTTTGTATGTAGAAAGGGATCAAGCTAAATGTATTACTCATGCCACTCTCAAACCCAAATCTTTGTTTTACCCCTATGAGTCCAAAGGTCCCTATATTGAACTGTGTGGAAAATTAGTTGAGAAAGATTTCAGAAATATGTGCAATAATAAAAGAGATTATATGACCCATAATAATTTAAGCCAACAGGAACGACAAGCTCTGAAAGAACTAAATGCTAATGGTGATTTAATTATACGCCAAGCTGACAAACGAGGGGGTACTGTTTTACAAGACCGCAGGGATTACCTTAAAGAGGCTCTGCGGCTCTTGAATGATAACAGTTCATATGTAGGCCTCATTGGAGACCCCACCTTGAAATACCAGATTGTCCTGAAAGATCTTTTGGATAAGGCCCATACAAACGGCATTCTTTCGGGTAAAGAATTCAGCTACATTTCTAATGCATTTCCAAGGATTCCGATTCTATACCACATCCCCAAGATTCATAAGTCTTTGATGGATCCCCTGGCCATCCCATTGTGCCTGGTATAGAATCTATTACATCCAATCTTTCACATTATGTTGACACTTTCCTTGCACCACTCACAGCCTCACTCCCGTCATCTTTACGAGATAGCACTGAAGTTCTTAATTCACTTAGAGATATCACTTGGGAGGATCATTTTCTTTGGACGACCTTAGATGTGTCATCTTCATACACTTGTATTCACCATGCACAGGGGATTGAAGCGGTTACATATTTTTTGCACCAAGCAAACACTCTCTCCACTTCTCAACAGTTCATCAGTGATAGTATTTCATTTATTTTAAATCACAATTATTTTCTATTTGAAGGGAAATTCTATCTCCAGACCACAGGGACGGCCATGGGGACCCGCTTTGCCCCGAACTATGCGGGTCTTTTTATGTGATGTGGGAATTGGAATTCATTTGGTGTCAAAATTAGTTTAGTCACCACCTGATATACTATAAAAGGTATATCGATGATATACTTATTATTTGGGCGGGGTCTGCCCATGATCTGTATAGATTCATCAACCGTCTTAACAGCAATAGCAAAAATATTGTACTGAGCGGAGAAAACAGTGATATTGAGATAAACTTCTTGGATTTAAATTTGAAGATTGTACACAAACAAATTACCACTAAAACCTTTTTTAAGAAAGTGGACGTCAATTCATATTTAGAATACACTAGCAACCACTCTCGCCTGGGGTTAAACAATATACCATACGGCCAGCTATTGAGAGTTCGTAGAAATTGCCCTACAATATCTGATTTTGATGAACAATCACAAATAATAGCCAAGAGGTTTATTGATAAAGGATATAACCCTATTACGATTGATACAGCAATCGAGAAAAGTAGGGGTTATCCTAGAGAGGAACTTTTAATTCCCAAGGCCAAAATTGTTCCATTTGGCGAGGGAAAATTACATGGAGATACACCCTTATTTGTTACAGGGTATTGTAATCAAGAAATGAAAATAAGGAAAATTTTGCAGAAACATTGGGGTGTCTTCCATATGGACCCTGGGTTACAGAACCATTTAACTACAAAACCCCAAATAGCTTTTAGAAAAGCAAAAAATCTAAAAAATGTATTGGCACCTAGTGCGCTTAAGAAAAGTACCACAGTATCCAATTCTGGTGGTAATTTTCTTTTGAAACCGAAAGGGAATTTTATATGTGGCAAATGTGTAATGTGTGCATGCATGTCAAAAGATAAAAACATACATGATGCTAGAAACAAGGAACATCTGATTACTGATTTCATCAGTTGCCTCACATCCTTTGTGGTATATGTAATTACCTGTCCGTGTAACTTAAGATATGTTGGGAAAACGATTAGATCCCTTAAAACTAGAATTGGTGAAAAACGGAACAAGACAGGGATGTCCCTTATCCCCTTTGTTATTCGCCCTTTTAATTGAACCTCTAGCGGCTAAAATTAGAGACAAAACAAGTATAAAAGGGGTTATAATTGCCGAAACAGAGTACAAAATCTCTCTGTTTGCAGACGATGTAATACTGACCCTCTCCAGCGCCCATATCTCCCTCCACAACCTCCAAAAATTACTAGACCAATTCGGATCAATTTCAGACTACAAAGTTAATATGGATAAGTCAGAAGCTCTTAACCTGACTCTCCCTGAACCTTCGTGGAAACTGCTACAACTTAATTATAAATATAGATTTAGTACAACCAATATTAAATATCTTGGGATTAAAATCTCAAACTCATATAGGTCCTTATACCAGTTCAATTTCCCCCCTCTATTCGACCAGCTTAAAAAAGACCTTGAGTCTTGGAGCAAACTCCAAAACTCCTGGTTTGGAAGAATAGTCTCAATTAAAATGAACATCCTCCCAAGACTTCTCTACTTCTTCCAAACTCTCCCCATAGCCGTTCCACTTCCAGCTCTAAAGAACATCCAGTTCCACATATTCCAATTCATCTGGAAAAACAGGAGACCAAGGGTCCCGAAATCGGTAATGCTATCCCCCAAAACGAAGGGAGGGCTTGGGGTCCCTGACGTGATCAAGTATTACCAATCAGCACAGATGAGGCAGGCCATAGCTTGGCATTACGACCCGGCCTCCTCATGCTGTCTATCAATAGAGTTCCATTACGCGGCCCCCTCCCGGTGTCCCTCTGGTCCCAGGGGGGCAAGGAGAAAAGCCCTAGGAAGTTTGATCTAGGATAAATGAGATGTACGTGGGACATATGGCTCAAAAATAAAGGGAAGTATGGCCTGTTAGCATCCCCCTCTCAACTTACCCCCATCTTTGGAAACCCAAATTTCCCGCCCGGGTGTTCACAAAGACAATTTGGTCAATTTCAAGACCTGAACATCAGGTTGCAGATCTGCTGAAGAAGGGACAGCCCTTCACCTTCCGGGAGCTCCGGGATAAAAATCAGACCCAGGATCTCCATTTATTTAAATACCTGAAAATTAGGCACTTCCTCTTTTCGCTTTTCCAAAATGCCAAATTCCCCACACTAACCAAATTTGAATCCCTTTGCATCAAGGGCAGCTACCAGAAGGGGTTGATCTCCGAGATCTACAAGGGGTTGGAGTTGACAGTGGATCCCCCAACCCATAAATACATGGAAAAGTGATCCGCGGACTTAAAATCTGACAATTGACACAGACGACTGGAAGGATGTTTGGGAATCGGCGACTAAAACCTCTATTTGTACAATCAAAAAATATATACAAAATTCTATTCCAGTGGTACCTGACCCCGACTAGGCTGAACTTGTGGGAAGCGCAGATGTCACCGTATGTGGAAAAAATATATAATATACAGTATAGTGTAATATGTTCTACAGGAAAAAACAGCTTCAAAAATCACAAGTGGGGACTCACAATTTCTCAATGAAATACCAGCAGTGTGTATGTATGGAAGACATGCTTGACATGAAGCACCAGGCTTCAGCAGGACAAACCCTCAATAAAAGAGATGACACTCTTAGTGCAACATTGAATGTTCACTATAAATGTATTTATAAAGCAATAAGTATTGCACTCACATTTTGCACAATGTGCATAGACACGTAAAACTATAGATGCGCAGCTTCAGTGTTCGCCGTCAGCCCCACTCCCGAAGTCGTGTCGCGTCACTTCCGGTTTGGCCCGTCGCGTCACTTCCGGGTTGTAATCGATTGCAGAATTGATCCACACGGGTTCAGGGGGGGTTCAGGGTGCACTTCTGGACTGCTGCTGTTCACTCAACGCGTTTCGCTTGTCTCCAAGCTTCGTCAGGAGTCTAATCTGTTGCATCCTAGCTTAAAATATATATACCCCTATTGGGTTCTGATTGGATGATAGAATAATTCATGGCTTCTCATTGGTTGGGTTATTGCTGTTATGATTGGCCAATGGGCGGGACAACTATCTCCATGTTGCTAACAACTTTAAAACGTACATTACATAAAAACTTTATTAACAATATCACAAAAATACATACAATGCTATCTAATACATATGAAAACTATCTAATGAATAAAAACTAAATATATATAGACTAATTACATTACTAACATATGATTTCTAAGGGTATAAAATAGATACTAGTATACTATTAAGGGATTATATCACTCGAAAGATGTATACATAGATTAAATAAATTGAAATAAAATATGATAAAATAAGAGAAGTGGGGAGGAATAAGAGCAGAAAGTACAAAATTAGTATGGCACAGACACTTTTTATACATAAATAAGTGCATATTGATATTGATTTATAGGATTCATTGAACTATATGAGTTTATATATAAAACCTACATTTCAATATGAAAATAAAAATACATATATAAAATATATCAAACCTACATAAAAAAACCATATATAAAATATATGCATATATATATCTCTTTCCATCAAAATAAATATTGTATTATAGAAATGGGAACATCTATTTGTAAATAAGAATGAAAATAAAAATACAAATAAAAATAGAAAACACACAGGGTTAGATAAAAACACTGATCTCTATATCCGCATTTAGACGTGCCGGGCATAATGTTTTTCAGCGGTGAATACAAAAGGTCTCTCTTTTTATTAATTCTTTAGCACGACCTTCCATAGAGACTTAGAAATATTGCTTCAAAAAGGTAAAAATAAAGGTATTCTTAGAGAGGAAGAATGTAAATATCTATGGGTTGAAAAACCAAAGATTCCCATATTCTATTTTTTACCAAAAATTCATAAGGACATCCAAAACCCACAAGGAAGACCAATAATTTCCGGCATCGACTCGATGTGTTCCAATTTGTCTGAATACATCAATACATTTTTACAAAAATATGTTGTTGCTGGCAAATCCCATCTCAAAGATACAGCGCAAATTTTATCAATTTTAGGAGATACACAATGGGAAGATGATTATATATTGGTGACATGTGATGTTTCTGCATTATACACATCCATAGATCACATACAAGGGTTGGATGCAATTAAAAGAATTTTAACAGAGGATATAAATTTGGAAAAAGAACAAATAGATTTTATTTTAGAAGAGATAGATTTTATATTGTCAAAAAATTACTTTTGGTTTAACCAAGAATTCTTCCTACAACTCTGTGGTACTGCAATGGGGCCCAGGTTTGCGCCAAGCTATGCAAATTTATTTATGACCATCTGGCAAAATGATCACATTTGGTCTTCGCATGAGTTTGGTGCAAACCTGGTCCTCTGGAAAAGATATATCGATGACGTGTTTTTAATTTGGAATGGCGACGAAGTTTTATTAAATCAATTTTTAGACTATATTAATACCAATAATTTTAATCTTAAATGTATATCCAATTTTAGTAGAACTAGTGTCAAATTTTTAGACTTTGTTATTTATATCGAAGATAATATTTTATTAACCAAAACATATTTTAAATCAGTGGACAGCAATAATTATATATTAAACAGTAGCTGCCATCACCCAAGGTGGATCTCTAATGTTCCTCAGGGACAATTTATGAGGATGAAAAGAAATTGCACTAAAACAGAAATTTATGAGGAACAATCTGAATTATTGAAAAATAAGTTTATAGAAAAAAAGTACAGTCAAAAGAGTATTAGAGAGGCAAAATCAAAAACAGACACACTTGGTAGACAACTTTTAATAAAACCTTCTATTCCTAAGATAAACAAAAAGATAGACTTTGCGACCACTTTTGTAACACAATATAATAGGGAAGCCAATAAAATCAAACAGGCCCTGAACAAACACTGGCATATTTTGCAGAATGACCCAGTTTTGGGAAGTATATTACCAGCAAGGCCGAATATTGTGTTTACAAAAGCAAAGAATTTGAAACAGAAATTAGCACCAAGTGTACTCAAAATTAAAAAAGAGAACACTCAAGAGACAACTTGGTTAAAGAGTCCGCAAGGTTTCTACTCATGTGGCTACTGTAAAGTCTGTGATTTTTGCTGTAAAGGGGTAAAAAATACTTTTAAGTCTAACATAACAAATGACGCATTTAAAATCAAGCATTTTATTAATTCTAATGCAAATTTCGTCATTTATTTATTGGAATGTTCCTGCGGCTACCAATATGTAGGACAAACTACTCGTGCTCTGAAAGTCAGGGCATTGGAACATATAGGAAACTAGCTGAGAGACCCGGCGTTGCCCGGGATGTGAACCGTGAATAAGTATGTGTAAATGTTGTATTGTAAACTTGTAATGTTATGTGAATGTTATGTAATATGTAGTAAAATATGCTACGGTGAGGTGAGTAGCGGGGGGGTTAATGCTGGGGGCCTGTGGAGGAGGTCCGTGCAGTGGGCTGAGGTGAGGAGCGGGGGGGTTAATGCTGGGGGCCTGTGGAGGAGCTCCGTGCAGTGGGCTGAGGTGAGGAGCGGGGGGGTTAATGCTGGGGCCTGTGTAGGAGCTCCGTGCAGTGGGCTGAGGTGAGGAGCGGGGGGGTTAATGCTGGGGGCCTGTGGAGGAGCTCCGTGCAGTGGGCTGAGGTGAGGAGCGGGGGGGTTAATGCTGGGGGCCTGTGGAGGAGCTCCGTGCAGTGGGCTGAGGTGAGGAGCGGGGGGGTTAATGCTGGGGGCCTGTGGAGGAGCTCCGTGCAGTGGGCTGAGGTGAGGAGCGGGGGGGGTTAATGCTGGGGGCCTGTGGAGGAGCTCCGTGCAGTGGGCTGAGGTGAGGAGCGGGGGGGGTTAATGCTGGGGGCCTGTGTAGGAGCTCCGTGCAGTGGGCTGAGGTGAGGAGCGGGGGGGTTAATGGCGGGTTGCGGCCTGTGTAGGAGCTCCGTGCAGTGGGCTGAGGTGAGGAGCGGGGGGTTAATGCTGGGGGCCTGTGGAGGAGGTCCGTGCAGTGGGCTGAGGTGAGGTGAGGACGGGGGGGGGGGGGTTAATGGTGTGTTGCGGCCTCCGGAGGAGATGAGCGGGGTGGGGGGGGGGAGTTAATGGTGTGTCGGTAGGCCTGGAGCAGACAGCGATGTGGGCTGGGGGGGTGGGGGTGGTGTTTTGAAGAGGCGGTGTGTGGATGTGATCGTGCGGTGTATGTTTGCAGTGGTGAAATAAATATTTATGGAGGAAAGAGTCTGTACCTGATTGGTAGCAGGTGTGCAGGGTTTTGTCTGTTGAGAGTTGTGAAGCGTGGTCCCAAAAAAGTTTCCAATCTCTCAGAGGTGCAAATGTCTCAGAGCAGTGAGTGTTAGGTGCTGCGATTCCCAAAGCTCAGTGAGGGGTGGGAGAGTGTGTCAGTGGTGTAGCTCAGTGAGGGTTGTCACAGTGTGGCAGTGGTGTTGGCCGCAGACCAATGAGAGGTGTGCGGGGGCGGGCATAGTGCGGGGGCGGGCATGGACGACCAATGAGAGGTGTGCGGGGGCGGGCATGGCCTGAGGCGGAGTGACAGGCCAAAGGTGCAATGCGATTGTCCCTAGGGACCGGACATCCAGACATCCAGACATCCAGACATCCAGACATCCAGACATCCAGACAGTGCTTTCAATTATATATAGTAAGAAGATATAAGAAGAAAAGTAGACACACACACAGTGTTCCAAAATATTTTAATCTTTTTCATGCGTCCAATCCAAAGGATTTAACTATTAAAGGCATTGAACATGTCCCCCCGAATTGGAGAGGTGGTGATCGTGCTAAAGAATTAATAAAAAGAGAGACCTTTTGGATTCACCGCTTAAAAACATTAAGCCCGGCACGACTAAATGCGGATATAGAGATCAGCGTTTTATTTAACCCTGTGTGTTTTCTATTTGTATTTTTATTTGTATTTTTATTTTCATTCTTATTTACAAATAGATGTTCCCATTTCTATAATACAATATTTATTTTGATGGAAAGATATATATATACAGTATATATATGCATATATTTTATATATGTTTTTTATGTAGGTTTGATATATTTTATATATGTATTTTTATTTTCATATTGAAATGTAGGTTTTATATATAAACTCATATAGTTCAATGAATCCTATAAATCAATATCAATATGCACTTATTTATGTATAAAAAGTGTCTGTGCCATACTAATTTTGTACTTTCTGCTCTTATTCCTCCCCACTTCTCTTATTTTATCATATTTTATTTCAATTTATTTAATCTATGTGTACATCTTTCGAGTCATATAATCCCTTAATAGTACACTAGTATCTATTTTATACCCTTAGAAATCATATGTTAGTAATGTAATTAGTCTATATATATTTCGTTTTTATTCATTAGATAGTTTTCATATGTATTAGATAGCATTGTATGTATTTTTGTGATATTGTTAATAAAGTTTTTATGTAATGTACGTTTTAAAGTTGTTAGCAACATGGAGATAGTTGTCCCGCCCATTGGCCAATCATAACAGCAATAACCCAACCAATGAGAAGCCATGAATTATTCTATCATCCAATCAGAACCCAATAGGGGTATATATATTTTAAGCTAGGATGCAACAGATTAGACTCCTGACAAAGCTTGGAGACAAGCGAAACGCGTTGAGTGAACAGCAGCAGTCCAGAAGTGCACCCTGAACCCGTGTGGATCAATTCTGCGATCGATCACAAACCAGAAGTGACGCGACGGGCCAAACCAGAAGGACGCGACATCGGGAGTGGGGCTGACGGCGAACACTGAAGCTGCGCATCTATAGTTTTACCTGTCTATGCACATTGTGCAAAATGTGAGTGCAATACTTATTGCTTTATAAATACATTTATAGTGAACATGCAATGTTGCACTAAGAGTGTCATCTCTTTTATTGAGGCTTTGTCCTGCTGAAGCCTGGTACTTCATGTCAAGCATGTCTTCCATACATACACACTGCTGGTATTTCATTGAGAAATTGTGAGTCCCCACTTGTGGTTTTTGAAGCTGTTTTTTCCTGTAGAACATATTACACTATACTGTATATTATATATTTTTTCCACATACGGTGACATCTGCGCTTCCCACAAGTTTCTTTCTGCAATCAAGAAAAGGAGTAATTGGATCTTCTCCTTAAGGGTTAAGCTGCGAAGTTTACTGGTTTACACATTTATTCACATTCACTATTTACTTCATTTATTGAGCACTTTTTAATGTATATCACTGCACTTCTATTAGAAGCGCCTCACACCCCCTTGTTTTTGCACCCGACTAGGCTGAGCCAGATCTTCCCCGGCACACCAGACCTGTGCTGGAGGGGATGTGGTCAAAAGGAAGACATGTCCCACATTTGGTGGTCATATCTAGAGATTCAGAGACATTGGTCCATGATTCAAAAGTTAATACATGAGACCACGGGACTAATGATCCCCTTGGACCCCCTGACCTTCGTGCTCGTCAAATCTATTGAAAACATCCCCACGCCAATGGGCAGACTGATCTCTTCGATTCTCACAGCCGCCAGATGCTCGGCCGCAGCGGCCTGCAAGCAAATAAAAGCCCCAACTAGAGGCACAATTGTTAAAAGGATCAACACAGTCATGACTATGGAGAGACTCACAGCGATGCTCCATAAAAAACTGCTGCAGTTCCAAAAAACCTGGGACCCGTGGCTGGAGTCCCGACCCCCGAAGCTGGCCTAGGTCCAAGTTTTAAGGGCCCCCCCCTCTCTCTCTCCCCCGCCCTCCCTCTACACCCCGTCCACTTCTCCCTCCCCCTTCCGTCTGTCTTCCCCCCTCCTCCCCCTTCCCCATATGTTAAAATGTTTATGGGAAATTTCCTGTACCCTTCTCAGCCATGTGCTCATGACAACTCTGTATCCTTGGTTATATATTTCCAATAAAAAAAAGAGTGAATAAAAAAAACTAGAATTGGTGAACATATCAATGGGATTAAAAATGCTCAAACTAATTTAGATAGAGGCAAGAAAATTCATCATCTATCTCAGCATTTTTTAACCCATCACCGAGGGAACAGTAACGGACTACGTTTTAGGGGGGGTTGAAGTAGTTGCAAGGGATCCCAGGAGAGGGGATCGTGATTTAAAACTCCTACAAAGAGAGCAATATTGGATCTTTATATTGGGGAGCAAGTCGCTGGGTGGCTTAATGAACTAATAGAACTTGCCCCATTCCTCAAATAGGGTTCATGCATTTTTCCGATTTTTCATTTCAAATATCATCCATGTAATTTGTACTAATTTTTACTAATTTTATTGATTTAGAGTATCTATTAATGGAATTTATATCATACATTTTTTTTCTTCATATTTTATTCATTTTTCTTCCTTTTTTTCTGTTCAACTAACTGGGTAAATTATTTGCATTTAGATTGTAGATATGATTTTATACGTGGTCCCCTAGTATTCTCCGTGCAGGAGAAATACAGTTCACACTGGAATGATGTTATAATGTCATTAGATGTATATGTGCAGTATATATGTCATTCTATGTACCTGTCTAGATTGTATGTAATCCCAGTTTGTAATAGTGGTAGGTGTCATGGAACAGGAATACCCCTGTCTGCCTCCTCTGGTTTTTTTAAATGCTTTGATTGCAAAGCCTGCAAACATGCGGGTAAAGAGGCACTAGGTTTTAGTTCGAACGTTACCAAAGAAGTTTTTAAAACTAAACATCTCATAAACTGTAGGACCACTTTCGTTGTGTATCTGCTCGAATGCCCGTGTGGACTCCAATATGTTGGCCGGACCTCAAGAAGTCTTAGAGTCCGCATACTGGAGAACATAGGCAACATTAGAAGAGGCCTCACAACTCACAGTGTACCAGTACACTTCATTTTGGCCCACGGGGGAGACCCATCGGGCCTGCTCTACAGGGGAATAGAGCTAGTTGCTGAGAATTGGAGAGGTGGTGATAGACTCAGGCATTTAAGACAAAGAGCAACGTTCTGGATCTATCAACTTAAAACTCTAGCACCGAATGGCCTAAATGTAGATTTGGATATCTCAGCGTTTATATAGATATGTTGGAAATTTACAACACTGGAGTGTAACTAAACCCAAGTGTACCTTATCTATTGTAAGAAACTTATTTTACTAAGTACTAATACTTGTCCTTGTTCCCCACCTTCCATCCCCCCCCCCTTTTTATCTCCCCTCCATCCCCCTTCCTCCCGTTTCTTTTCTTTCCCTTTCTTTGCAGTAAGATGGCATCTTGATGTTTTGACATATTTATATGTACATTGAAATGTTTAAAAAATATATATTTTTCACCGTGAATTTATGTGGGACACTTTTAAGTTTAACAAGACCTGGGAATATCCACATATTAATCCCCCTATCAACCAGACATGTATCTAGGGGTAAAGATTTAATTTTAACCATTGTTTTAACATTGCTTTTTAAGATCACAAATAAATAGATTATGTGTGAGGTTTTTAAGAGAATTGTATAAAAATTGTTGTTTTTAGACTTTATTGTATAAACCATTTGACTAAATGTTATTAATAAGTATGACTGATTATATATGTTGAAGTAGATTCTATTAGGTGTTAGAACTATTATGATCCATTGACTGAGGAAACAGAGACTAAAGGGTTAATTTAATCAAACCAAAGCACTGACAAACACAAGGGTGCACTAGATTGGAATAAGCATCAGCGGAGTTAATTGTAACATATATTTATTGGCACAATAGCAGTGTTTCACAAAACCAACTAGGGAGTTAACAATTGGCATCGAGAAAAAGGCATTTATTGCAGGGAACTGTATATGCCCCACAAGCTTTTCCACTATATAATTAATTAGTAAGGAGGGTCTATATAAGCTCATCAGACCCTCCACACGTCACTGAATGAGTCTGAGGAAGTCGTCCAATCGGCGAAACGCGTTGCTCAAAATCCTGTTCCTGTCTTGTCCCACGGAGGCTTCCGTAGACAGCCCTTCCAGCAGCATCTGCAGCCAGGCAGACCAGTTCCAGCACTCTGCACCTCGGACGCGGGGCCGGAGCGGTTTACTGCTGAGTTGGACCATACGGAGTAGCCAGGGGACAATAATTTATGTTATGTGAGTGTGATATTATTGTTTTTTATTAGAATAAATACCCGTTTTACATATCACTGAACCTGTGCCTCGCTTATCCCTATATACCGCTGAATGGGGGAGTTAACCTGCTTGATAACAAGCACTAGAGGAGGGCAGACCGGCCTTAGCCTTTTTTGGGCTTAATCTGATGAGACCGGCCCGCAACTATCCTGGACGGGCTAATCCAACCTTAAAGACATCTGCCCCACACCTCTACTCACACTGGGCCGTGTGAGTATTTATTTATATACATATTCTATCTACTGTGACCCCCCTGCACCCACTTGTGGAAGGGCCAGCATTTATCACAAAGACACCATCTTTGGATTGTGCTTACACACGGCCGTGTAAGTATCTATAATATACCTAATCATAATTTATTATTCCCAATCCTACCCCCACTGCACTGGGTTTACTATATGCAAATCCTACCGTCCAAAATTGTATAAACGTTTATCTACTAATCCCTCGCTCCCCCTACTCTGTTTGTCTCTACGTTTCCATAAGGGCTTCGGATTATCCCTTAATAGGGGTTGAAGCAGAAGGGATCACAAGACTATCTCTACCTTAATAGAGAGAAACCACATTTATTGGTTTCACTACTCTTCCATAAATCTGATACTAAAGGTAAGCGCCTGGCTTTCCCTAACCATCTAAATCATCTTACACATGACCCCTGGCTTTCAGAATAGTGAGAAGATACCGTGTGCCTTACAGACACTTACAGGAGCTGCTACTCTAGACTCCACGAAAAAACAGAGCAGTCTCTGCACACAAAGAAGCACCAAGTAGCTCAAACTGCACACAGCCTGCAGCCTTAACAGACAAGCAGCAGCTTACACTGCACAGCAGCTTACACTGCACAAGCAACCTTGCACACGAGGCAGCAGCTTTGCAGACAAACAGTGCTCCTTACACAAAACCTAATTGCCTTTTCTCTGTCTGAGTGCACCCCCTGCACAGCCCCATAGTGAGGATCCACCATCTCACCTACCCCTGCGCACGTCCCCACGGCCAGCGCCATCAAGGGCCACGCCACCGGACACCCGCCAGGACACGGGTCAGAGCCACCGGACACCTGTGAGTACAGCTACCCCTACGCTGCACGCTGCAGGACACCGCTCGGCATCATCTGAGACAGACGCCCATCGCTGACAAGGTAAAAGACCGCACGCCACACGCACTGGCTGAAGGCCTACACACACCGAAAGCATGGCAGAACTCAGAGCCTCACCAGACATCACGCAGGAAAGCGATCACTCAGACACAGAGACCGCTGCGCATCTGCAACAGGCGCAGGCAGGCGCAAGGCCCAAACGGACAGTCACACTGACACAAAAGGCCCGTGAAAAATACGAGACTGACATTGAAGCGCACTGCGCTAAATTAGAGTTGGCCTGGGAAACAACCACACTGGGAATACGCAATGTCACTAGTGTTGGCAACTATGCGCAACAGCTCGAGCAGGCAATAACCCAATTAAGGACTGATCACTCGCGTTATCAAGAGCTGTCAGAGGCGTACATTACTTACCTGACCAGGGCCAACACCAGCGAAAGCCTACAAGAAAGAGACTTACAGAGTAACATTGACCTCTCACGAGACAGCCGCGTGCGTACCACTATCACGGAGGCTGAGAGAAGAAGAAAAGACCTTTTGCTGGAAACCGCATTGCAGCGCTCAAGCACATCCAGGCATTCTTCGAGATCAGCGCGATCTAATGCGTCCAGCGCTAGCAAGGCGCGAGCCTCCGCAGAGGCCGCACGAGCCAGGGCCGAAATATGGTCGGAGAGAGGCAGCCGTAAGGGCAGAAAGAGCGCGCATAGAAGAGGAGGAGCAGAACGCCGCCGCTGCCAATGCCGCCGCCGCCGCTGCTACCGCCGCCGCTGCCAATGCCGCCGCTGCCAATGCCGCCGCCGCTGCCAATGCCGCCGCCGCTGCGCGCAGAAAGGCCGAATTGGACGCGGATCTAGAAGCTCTAAGCAAAGAAGAGGATGCCACTGCCGCCATGGCCCAAGCCGAAGTCCTAGAAGCAGCCGCGCAACAGGATGGCGGGGAGCAACCGTACAGACGTATAGCCTCAGAGGATCCAGCCCAACGCACTGAAGACTACGTAAGGAGCCTCTTCAGTTTAAACACCAGCGCACCATCTCAACACGGAGGGAGTGACTCCACAGACACCGAAGACCTGCTAGGTCCTCGAGGAGAAGACGCTGTTCCTTCAATGGTACATGCTGCCTGGGATAGCCACAGCCGCAACAGTGATCCACACACCAGCGCGCACACGGATGCACCACAACAGGCTTGCTATCCAGGTACACCCACACGGGAGAAAACAGCCCCTCACACTGGCCAGCAGCCATCACGCGTCCACGCCAAGGAAGAGGCGACCGTACAGACCTTCCCAGCAACTACCTCAGAACAGGACAAACACGCCGATGCCTCAGGCCTGACAGACATAGTCAAGTACATGATCCGGCGTGACCTGGTGCAAGCAGGACTCACCAGCTTCGACGACCGCCCTGAGAACTACCGGACGTGGAAGTTCACGTTCAAAGACGCAATCAACAGCTTGGACTTCTCAGCAAGGGAAGAGCTCAACCTGCTATTCAAGTTCCTGGGGAACGAATCCAGAGAGCACGCGAATAGACCGCGGGCGGCAAACGCGCACCAACCCCAAGTAGATCTTGACCTAGTGTGGGAAAGGCTAGAAGAGTCGTACGGCAGCCCCGAAGCAGTCGAAGATTCGCTCTTCAAAAGAGTCGACAGCTTCCCCAAGATCACAACTAAAGACTGCTCGAAGTTACGAGAGCTCGGGGACCTGCTGCAAGAACTGGAGTTCGCAAGGAAAGACCATTCCTTAATAGGTCTCCACGTCCTAGACTCAGCTCGTGGAGTGAGACCCATCCTGGAGAAGCTACCCTTCAACCTCCAAGAAAGGTGGATTTCACAAGGTTCCAAATACAAAAGAAGCAGGTCGTCTACCCCCCATTCTCAGTTTTCTTGAGCTTCATTCGCGAAGCAGCAAAGACGAGGAACGATCCCAGCTTCATCTTAGGGGCGCAGACCACATCCAGTGCCAGCCACCCGAGGAACGAAAGGTCAGCAGCGAGATACAAGGACTCCAGAGCACCCATCTCGGTCCACAGGACGGACGTGCCCCCTACGATCCACGCGAGTCCCGGCCAGGCGGCCGACAGGAACAAGAAACCAAGGGAACTCAACAAAGAATGCCCTATTCACAAAAGGCCGCATCCGCTTAACAAGTGTGTCGGATTCAGAATGAAACCCATAGAGGAGCGAAAGAACTTACTCAGGGAAAGGGGAGCTTGTTTCAAATGTTGTGCTTCCACAACTCATTTATTCAAGGACTGCAAAGAAGCTATGAAATGCACAGAGTGCGATAGCGACAGGCACATAGCCGCTTTACACCGGAAGCTATGAAGCCCAAAGCAAGCAAAGCCCCTAACCCTTCGACAAAGCAGGGCGGGGAGGAAGAGGTGGGAGATACACCCCCCACGACGTCGGTAGCGTCCAAATGCACAGAAGTATGCGGAGAAGGGAACGACGTCAGATCTTGCTCTAAAATATGTCTGGTAGCCGTGCACCCAGAAGGACAACCCCAAAGAGCTAGAAGGATGTATGCAATCATCGACGACCAGAGCAACCGATCACTGGTCAGGTCAGAATTCTTCGACATGTTCAATATTCAAGACAGTGCTTCTCCTTACACTCTCAGAACGTGCGCAGGGCGAATGGAGACTACAGGGAGAAGAGTGAATGACTACACCATATGCTCAATAGATGGCAAAGTGAACATGCCCCTTCCCACACTCATCGAGTGCAATCACATGGCAGAAGATAGGAGGGAGATCCCCACACCAGACGTGGCGCGACACCATCCCCATCTAAAAGCTATTGCCGATCGTATCCCACCACTAGACGAAGGCGCCCAGATCATGCTGCTACTTGGCAGGGACATTATGAGAGCACACAAGATCCGCGAACAGCGAAACGGGGACCACAACGGCCCAACCGCTCAAAGGCTCGATCTAGGATGGGTGGTAGTGGGAGAAGTATGCATAGACAGAATACGATGACCCGACAACGTAGGCGCCCTACGAACAAACTTGTTGGAGAACGGTCGCGCATCCCACTTCAAACCCTGTCCGAACCACTTCCAGGTCCACGAGAAGCTCGAGACCAAAAGGAACTATGGAGACGCGCCTGTGGCAGGAAAACACCCCAATGGCCTAGGGGGTACAGTGTTCCAGACCACAAAAGACGACGACAAACAGGCGCCATCAATGGAAGATAAAGAATTCTTGAGGTTAATGGATAAGGAGCTCTTCAAGAACGAATTAGGCAGTTGGGTGGCCCCACTACCATTCCGCTCGCCAAGAAGACGCCTCCCAAACAACAGAGACCACGCCATGTCTCGACTTGCTTCGCTTCGCCGTAACCTACAAAGGAAACCGAGACCAAGGAACACTTTGTGGCCTTCATGCAGAAAATCTTCCACAGTGGCCATGCAGAGTCAGCGCCCCCACTGAGAGAAGGCGAAGAATGCTGGTACCTCCCGTCGTTTGGCGTCTACCACCCCCAGAAACCTGGCCAAATTCGAGTGGTATTCGACTCCAGTGCTCAGCATCAGGGAGTCTCCCTAAACGATGTTCTCCTCACCGGGCCGGATCTGACGAACAGTCTTCTGGGAGTGTTGATCCGCTTCCGCAAGGAGCCAATCGCCATAACAGCAGACATTCAACAGATGTTCCACTGCTTCTTTGTGCTAGAAGACAACCGTAACTACCTAAGATTCCTGTGGTACCAAGATGACGACATAGAAAACGAAGTCACGGAGTACCGCACGAAAGTACATGTTTTCGGGAACAGCCCATCACCTGCGGTGGCTGCCTACGGCCTCAGAAGAACGGCCCAAGACGGAGAAGCAGAGTTCGGGAAAGACGCCAGGAACTTCGTCGAAAGAGACTTCTATGTGGACGACGGATTAAAGTCAGTTCCCACCGAAGAAGAAGCCATAGATCTACTCAAAAGGACGCAAAAGATGTTAGCAAATGCCAACCTAAGATTGCACAAAATAGTCTCCAACAGTGCCAGAGTGATGAAGGCGTTCCACGCAGATGATCAAGCAAACGATCTCAAGAGTTTGGATCTGGGGCCCGACACGCCTCCCATACAGCGGAGCCTGGGGATAAGCTGGAATCTTAAAACAGATACCTTTACGTTCCAGGTAGCCATCGAAGAAAAGCCCTTCACACATCGCGGAGTCCTGTCCACCGTTAACAGTCTTTACGATCCGCTAGGATTCGTGGCTCCCGTCACTATACAAGGGAAGTCTCTCCTCAGAGAAATGTCCTTCGAAAAACAGGAATGGGACACCACACTACCCACAGAAAAACGGAAAGAGTAGGAGACGTGGAAGCACTCCTTGAAGGCCCTTGAGCAACTTCAGATCCCACGCCCCTATTCACCTATATCTCTCACCGCCGCACACAGCAAAAAGCTTTGCGTATTCTCAGATGCCTCCACAAAGGCTATAGCAGCGGTGGCCTACCTAAAAACCACGGACGTGGGTGGAAGTCACCACATCAGGTTCATCCTTGGTAAGGCTAAGCTGGCGCCACAACTCGACCATACTATACCCAGACTCAAGCTATGTGGTGCAGTGTTAGCGGTAGAACTGGCGGAGCTCATCGAGAACAAGATGGACAGCAAACCAGATGCCGTCAGATTCTACACGGACAGCAAGGTGGTACTGGGATACATATACAACAAGAAAAGGAGATTCTACGTATACGTAGCTAACCGTGTAGAAAGAATCAGGAAGTCAACCCAACCAGAACAATGGCACCACGTGCCCACAGATCAGAATCCCGCAGATCATGCCACCAGATCAGTACCCGCATCTCAACTGCAGAGCACGTCGTGGCTCACAGGACCAAAGTTTCTTGCGCAGTCCGCGGAAACGCCACCAACCCCAGTTGGCGACTTTGAACTCGTGGATCCCGAGAAGGATACGGAGAAAAGGCCCCCACAAGTATCCGTGTTACTCGCCAATGTACTGCACAAAAACGCATTCGGATCAAATCGATTCCATCGCTTCTCAAGGTGGACAGCCCTTCTGCGAGCAGTAGCCCATCTCAGGCATATAGCCTCCTCCTTCCGCCAGACACCAGATGGTAAAACTACCAGCTGCCACGGCTGGCACATCTTCATAGAGCTGCGCACCGTGGAGGAAGTCACAAGGGCTAAGGAAACTGTTCTCAGTCATGTTCAGAGAGAAACGTATGCGGAAGAGATCAATTGCATTCGCAGAGGGAAGAGTGTTCCCAAAAACAGCCCACTTTGGAAGTTGAATCCCTTCATCGACAATGACGGCCTCATGAGAGTAGGAGGCCACCTCAACAAGTCCCAACTGAGCAGGGAGGAAAGCAATCCCCTTATCATCCCCGGCCGACATCACATCGCCACTTTGTTGGTGCGCTACTACCATGAACAAATCATGCATCAGGGACGACACTTCACCGAAGGCGCTATTAGGGCGGCGGGCATTTGGATCGTTGGCATGAAAAGGTGCGTGGCCACTAATCTCCACAAATGTGTCAGGTGCCGAATGCTGCGAGGAAAGAGCCACGACCAAAGGATGGCAGATTTGCCTATCGACAGACTTAATACAGAACCCCCCTTTACCTATGTAGGACTCGATGTATTTGGGCCCTGGATGGTCATCTCACGTCGAACGAGAGGCGGACTAGCAAACAGTAAGCGATGGGCGGTACTCTTCACCTGCATGAGTACGCGAGCTATACACATCGAGATTATAGAATCTATGGATGCTTCAAGCTTCATAAATGCCCTCAGAAGATTCTTTGCAGTCAGAGGACCAGTTAAACAAATACGCTCCGATTGCGGCACCAATTTCGTTGGAGCATGTAAGGAATTACAAATAAACACCAAAGATAATAGAGACAATAGTATCCAAAGATACTTGCGCGAACAAGAGTGCACGTGGACATTCAACCCTCCTCACTCCTCTCACATGGGCGGAGCATGGGAACGCATGATCGGGGTAGTCCGGCGTATCTTGGACTCTATGATGCTAAAAACCGACCTGACTCGACTCACTCACAAAGTGTTAACCACATTCATGGCCGAAATATCAGCGATAATCAATGCTAGGCCTTTGATTCCAGTGTCAACAGATCCAGAATCGCCAAGTATTTTTACACCAGCAATGCTGCTAACCCAGAAAGTAGGGAACATCCCCACCCCAATCGAAGGCTTCCACTCTAAGGATATATACAAACGACAGTGGAGACAGGTGCAGCGCTTGGCCAACACATTTTGGGATCGCTGGAGACGCGAGTATCTGGTGACACGCCAAGAACGCCATAAATGGCAAACGGTTAAACCAGATATCCAAGTGCGAGATGTGGTTCTGTTGAAAGATAAACAGGTGGCAAGAAACGAATGGCCCATGGGACTTATAATCAGAACCATCCCAAGCGAAGACGAAAGGGTTCACAAGGTAGAAGTTCGGGTGACCCAGAATGGGATCGTTAAAACCTTTTTGAGACCTATCACAGAGACTATCCTCCTAATGCCCAAATCGGACTATAATAAGGAAAAACTGACTACCAGTTCTATGAGCTCTGAGAGACATTGTGGTGCATCAAGCTGACCTAGAGCTGTGCCTCCACCTACCTTACTGAGATGGCAAAGGACGTCAAGCTGGTGGTACCGGCCGGTATCCCACCGTTATGTGGACATGAAGTTGTTATGTTATATTGCACATATGTTCCACATACACCTTAAATAGTGGTATCTCCAGATACCAGACGGGGAGTGTCATGGAACAGAAATACCCCTGTCTGCCTTTTCTGTTTCAGCCCCCCTTCCCTTGGCAGTTCCCCCTGCTAGCTGCACTAGGATGTCACTTTCCTTGCAGTTCTCTCTCAGTGCAGATGGAATGGATACATTATGTATCTCTTTTTCCTTCCAGTCTGTCATACCCCTGGTTGCTCTGGCAACTTCTCCAGTCCTCCTAGTTTTGGGCTTTCCCATTTTCCCCCCTGTCTTTTGCTGACAGTTAGTGCAGTCTCACTGAACCTTTAGTGTGACCCTTGCCCCTAACTTCCTTTGCCACCATTACCTCTGGATGAGTGAGCACTGCTGTATACTCCTGTATGGTAGGATTATCTTCTCACCTGCTCTTAACTACCAAGGCACCCACAGAGAGACACTATTCATACATCAACATCTCTTCACAAGTGACTGTATTTTATGCTACTTTCCCCAAATAAAGAAAAGAAACAGAACTTGTTGTGCTTGGAAAAGAGGGCCGAGTTGACACTATCTGGGCTAAATCATCTTACACATGACCCCTGGCTTTCAGAATAGTAGGATGAGCTAGCAAGCCGCTGACCGCGCCTGGCATTGATTGGAAAGGTTTTTTATCAGTAAGGCACTCCCATAGGCTGAGGAAATGTCGGTCTTGCCATACCAAGCAACCATGAGAGCAAGTATGACATAACTCCTGAAGAAGTGTCAAATGACGCGAAACGCGTAGAGGTGACGTCATCACGAAGCGGGGGGCGGACGTGACGACGGAAGCCCAGCCTGCTGCGGATACCCAGCGGTCTAACACTAGGGGTGTTCTCCTTCATACGTAAGCAGTAATACAATCCTCTGCACCCTGTACTTACCTAGTTGTAGTTCTGTGGGTTTTGAATTGAGAATTCCTCATTGTGCATTGACTGTGTGGGTGTACAGATCCTATGTGATCTTTTTTATTAATTCAAGTTTCTATACTCTCTATATGTGCCTGTATGGATATCTTTATCATTATATGCTGATAAGGATCAGGCCGCAGTGTGCGAGACGCCTTATTATCACATCACAAACCCTATTAATCTATAAACCCTGTGCACACTTAGATTGTAAGCTCTTTGGGACAATCTCTTATTTTATACGAGGGAGGTAACAGTGAGTTCATGGTCCGTACGGAGGAAATTTGCAGAGAATTCAAAGTCACTTAAGTGATTTTAAGTCTTTTAATCTTCAAACCATAAACAGCAAATTGATAAGGATCATATATAATCCCGTATCTATAGTAAGCCTCAGATAGTTACATTTACTGCAATAATAAAAAGAATATTAATAATAATATAATTTTATAGGATTTAATGCCATTCTTAGGAATCTTTTCCTGTGCGCGGTCCTTATTTCATACATCAACCCTAAAAGATAAATAAGAGAAGTTATAGGGAGGGATTATATGGGGTAATATGAGGAGTTATAGGTAGCAGTTATACGAGGTAACAGGAGGAGTTATATGGGGTAATAGGAGGGGATATATTGGGTAATAGGAGGAGTTATAGGGAGAGGTTATATTGGGTAATAGGAGGAGTTATAGGGTGAGGTTATATAGGGTAATAGGAGGAGTTATAGGAAGGAGTTAGATGGAGTAATAGGAGGAGTTATATGGGGTAATAGGAGGAGTTATATGGGATAATAGGAGGAGTTATATGGGGTAATAAGAGGAGTTATAGGGAGGGGTTACATGGGGTAATAGGAGGAGTTATATGGAGAGGTCATATGGGGTTATAAGAGGAGTTATAGGGAGGGGTTATATGGGGTAATAGGAGGAGTTATATGGGGAGCAGTTATATGGGGTAATAGGAGGAGTTATAAGGAGGGGTTATATGGGGTAATAGGTGGCGTTATAGGGAGGGGTTATATGGGGCAATAGGAGTTATAGGGAGAGGTTATATGGGGTAATTAGAGGAGTTATAGGGAGAGGTTATATGGGGTAATAGGAGGAGTTATAGGGAGGGGTTATATGGGGCAATAGGAGTTATAGGGAGAGGTTATATGGGGCAATTAGAGGAGTTATTGGGAGAGGTTATATGGGGTTATAGGGAGCGGTTATATGTGGTAATAGGAAGAGATATAGGGAGCGGTTATATGGGGTAATAGGAGGAGTTATAGGGAGCAGTTATATGGGGCAATAGAAGGAGTTATAGTGAGGGGTTATATGGGGTAATTGGAGGAGTTATAGGGAGACGTTATTTGGGGTAATTAGAGGAGTTATAGTGAGGGGTTATATGGGGTAATAGGAAGAGATATAGGGAGCGGTTATATGGGGCAATAGAAGGAGTTATAGTTAGGGGTTATATGGGGTAATAGGAGGAGTTATAGGGAGGGGTTATATGAGGTATTAGGAAGAGATATATATATATGGGGGAACAGCAGAGCTGTGTGGGGTTAGCGCTGGAATAGCAGGAGGGTCTGCAGAATTTAATTAATGACAAGGTTGAAATGACAGCAAATACTTACTGTTCTCCCAACGCAAAAATTCTCCCAATGCAGCAGCTAAAAATAAGGCCGAAAACTATTCCTAGTCCGATCAAAATATAATGTATAATCAGGATGGAGAAAGCAAAGAGATACAGGGTGCGGTCGCAGTTGCCGGGGTATGTGTTATATACACTGAACACCCACACGCTGCCTGAAAAATACACAGAAAGTCACATTGTATTAACCCTCTCACTGCCAGCCTTCCACACATTGCACAGGATCTGTAACTGACAAAGCAGTGGTACTGAGCGGGTTCTTACCTGTAATAAACCAGGCGAAGCTGAAAAGGGCAACAAGACTGGTGAGGATTCTCCCTACTTTGGGAAGACAGAACTCCAGCGATGACAGGACCCATAAGGAGATGCTACAAGCCCCCGCAACGATCATATATATAGGGATATACGGCTGAATATTGCAGTTATTTATGTGTATGGCACCTGTAGGGAGAGAGAGAGAATAGAGAGGTAAAGGCAAAATATAGGATCTCTGCCAGCGACGTTATTTAACGGGTTAAAGGGTCAGTCCCACATAGGAGCAAAGTGACCTAGTGACCTAGTGACAGGGTTAAAGGGTCAGTCCCACTTTATGCACTCCCTCCTCTCCGTCCTGCTGTTGGCACTGGGATCCAATTTCTCCTGACCGGAGGAGCCCCCGGAGAGGGAGAGGTGTATGTGTGTCGAGAGGACGACTCTGATCTTCTCCAGAGCGGCCGTCCTCCTGCAGCGTCGTGTCGTCATGGCGACCCGATGTCAAATGATGCTGCGACATCACATGGCGATACTTTGCCATGACAACGCGACGTCACATGACGCTATTATGTCATTACACCACTACGCTGCAGAACTTCAAAGAATCGCCCGGGCCAGCAGGGCAAGTACCCTTAACTTTTTGGACAGGGGCGCCCCCGTTGCCTACGACCCTATTAAATAACTCTCAATGTATGGCTTCCTGGTTAAACATTTTATAAATAAATTATTAATAAAATAAATGACCCTATAGCCCCTTTACTTACCAATAACAATCATAGCGATGTATATTGCAGTTGATATTAGGCCACAAATCCCTTGAATAACTGAAATATTAAACAGCATATTACTGAAATATAATACGATTACATGTTTTATACGCTACACGTGTAACCCTCCCTGCCCGGCATTAAAGGGGTTTACATCAGATGGACTGTATACTGTACATGGCTGTGCTCCGTCTCTCATACCTGGTCAGGGGGCTGGGTCGGTGCAGGCCGGGCGTAGATATGTACAGAAGACCATGATGGGCGCCAGGAACTTTTATAGCACAAACAAGAGCTTTGTTGACAAGTGGCAAGATATTCCTCTCACGGCTTCCTCTGTGCACTACACTCAGTGCTGGCTCCTCCGACGCGTTTCACCACGTGATGTGGCTTCGTCAGAGGAATATCTTGCCACCTGCACTTATCAGGCTGACCAGCCTGCTACCTATCCATGCCGTAATCCAGTGACTCTGAAGGCGAACCGGAGGGGGTAACTTGGAGACACCCAGGACTCTTTCATCTGACGGCGCACGGATATTATGTGGTCCCTATTGGTATATAGGGATGGAATTGCATAGAGTATTGTATGTGTAAGAGACAGCTGTGTGTGCATATATATATATATATATATATATATATATATATATATATATATCACAGACAAACAAAAAGCAACGAAGTAGCGCCTCTAATGATCCTATACAAAGCTGAAGAAGAGTTGCCTGTAAATGCACCCAACGGGGTGGTGAGAAAAAAGCTAATTAAAATATGAACCTATTAATCAAGGATACTTAAATAATAACAATCAACAACAATAATAAACCATATCCTAATAAAATCTAAAAATAAAACCTTGTGTTGCCTCAATAAAAACTTGTACTAAAAATTGAAATAAAAAACCTTGTTTTGAAAGTCCTTAGAAAAAACAGAGTCCTGTTCCAAAAAAGTAATGTCTCCAGGTGTTTGCAGCCCGTTTCAAGGGTTCACTACTCCCTTGTTATACCTGTGAAAAGAGAAAAAAGAAAACAGGCGCACACCTAGTGCATTAACGTTATAACAAGTGTTTATAGAACATTAAAATCAACAAATGCCCACTCACAAAAGTACTATTTAAAATAGCAGATATGAGATTGGCTCTCATGTGCCAGAAGTGCCGTCCGATCAGGGTAATGGTGTCCGCTCGTGTCTCTCATCCATGCAGTCAGATACCGGAAGTGACGACTCTCCAATTTGGCGCCTCTGCACAGGAAGTCCCTCCGGGAACCAGCAATAGCCACACCAAGTTCTCTGTGCTAGTAATCCAACACGGGGGAGCAGGAACCAAAATTCTAGCACCAGCAGCAACAGATGGACATGGGCACGTGACGGCTTCTCACAAACCACGCCCGGGTTCCTGCTCCCCCGTGTTGGATTACTAGCACTAAGAACTTGGTGTGGCTATTGCTGGTTCCCGGAGGGACTTCCTGTGCAGAGGCGCCAAATTGGAGAGTCGTCACTTCCGGTATCTGACTGCATGGATGAGAGACGCGAGCGGACGCCATTACCCTGATCGGACGGCACTTCTGGCACATGAGAGCCAATCTCATATCTGCTATTTTAAATAGTACTTTTGTGAGTGGGCATTTGTTGATTTTAATGTTCTATAAACACTTGTTATAACGTTAATGCACTAGGTGTGCGCCTGTTTTCTTTTTTCTCTTTTCATATATATATACAGTGTTCGACAAACCTATACATTTGCTCGCCCCGGGCGAGTGGATTTAACCCCCGGGCGAGTAAATATTGGCCCAAGCAGCACACGTTTGGTACTAGGTGGCGAGTAGATTTTTTTGTGTGGCGAGTAGATTTTTTGGTGATTTGTCAACCACTGTATATATATATATATATATATAGCGCAGTATATATGTATGTATATATATATATATACCCTAGTATCTCTCTCTCCCTCACCTTAATATCTCATCCCCCCATTTTCCCCTCTACCCCCTGCATTTACCCCATATAACCCCCTCTCCACACCTTCCCCCCATCCCCCCCTCCTCTCTGTCTCTCTCCCCTCTGTGGTACCTACTTAAATATTTTTTTGGTCTTCTGCCATCTTCTTCTGCCATCTTGTTCACCGTTGTCAGCGGCTCCTCTTTGACGCAGTTCAGAGGTTAGGTTACCTAAGCATACATACATACATCAATACTTTAATGATAATACCATTAAAATGTTCAGTATTTTAATAATTGGGTACACAAAGGGTTAACGTATATGTAAAGTCAAACTGACCTAGGTATTTATTGGTCAGTTAAACCAAAATATGTTTATATAACAGTTCCTGCTGGGAGGGTGAGTTGGGTTATCTAAGAGCTACCTTACCTGGGGTTGTGGAATAATTAAGCCATAACCCAATGCAACTGTCTATAGCCAGCGTCAACCAGAGCACCAGAGTGTGACCGGGGTTATTACCGATGGCCCACTAAAATTATATGTATATAATATGGAGGTCTGGTGACAGTACCCAGATCTACCAGAGCCACTGGGTGTCACCCACAAAGGGGGCAACATATATTCCTGAGTTACCCTCCCGGTGAGTAGCAGAGAAAGGTGACCAAAGAGACACCGTTCAGTCTCCGGATTTCATTCAAATGAAAAGATATCTCAGATCTGACCTGATTCACAAGAATAACAAATATATCTTTGTGATATTTGCGATCAGACGGATTAAATGACACCAAACAGGACAGGTTGGTCTATGTTACATGTCAGAGACATATGTCACCTTCAGAGATTAAAGTTCCTGTGACAGTACCGGGCAGCCTGGCCAGCACATTACAGGTTAAACCTGACAGTTGCACCTACCTGTCCAGATAGAGGCCTAGGTTACAGTCTAAAAGACCATCTTATTGCAGAAAAATGACTGACCAGGGTGTTTCTGTGTATCTGTGTGCTGGGCTGGGACTTCACTTAGCCAGCCAGTACACAAAGGAATCTGGGCCTGCTACCCACAGGTGGGCTGAGCGGGGTGCTTAGCAAGGACACTGGAGGAGTGGGGAGGGGCATTTACTAAGGCCAGGGGAACATGAACTTCACAAGCGGAGCCATTGTTCATCCCAGACTCTGAGACATCTATCTCTACAGGACATATCAGGCCGAAACTGCAAACTGAGGGTGGGTCCTAGCACCAACCAACTCAGTTCCCATTGGTCAGTTTGAATTACCCACTCTCCTTAAGTCCACCTCTGTGGGCTTTCCTAAAGCACTGTCATCTTCCACTGCCCTGATTGGCCCATCACAGGCGAGCTCTTGATCTGTGATTGGCCGACGTACCTTCCACGTTCACATTGGTCGGCACCTGGTCCTCCATATTTTCAGATGGAGATTGGGAAACCATGTGTAACCCTCCCTGCCTGGCTGTGTATGGAGATCCTCTTGTAGGGCTGATCTACTGACAGAGCCCTGTCTAGGCAGCTCTCTGTGGCATGTCTGCATTCCCTTTCTGGGGCCTGCATATATCTTCTGTGCATTGTTGCACTGTCCCAAACTAAAACACAATAAACAGGGGGGCCCAATCTCTCCTTACAAGGGGGACTTTCTCCTAGCCTCTACTCCCTGAGGCTTCTACTCTCCTCTCCTTCTGGAACCTAACCTTCCAGAACACTTCCTCTGACTCTTATACCCCCTATCACATAGCTCCATGTGTCACCACAGGGTGAAACCTATCATCCACTGCTTAATATTGCAGGAGGGCACCGGGCATGCAGGAGGGCACCGGGCATGCAGGAGGGCACCGGGCATGCAGGAGGGCACCGGGCATGCAGGAGGGCACCGGGCATGCAGGAGGGCACCGGGCATGCAGGAGGGCACCGGGCATGCAGGAGGGCACCGGGCATGCAGCGGGTTCCGTTCTAATTGCCCACCATAAAGCGAAAATCGCCGGAATGCGGAACCGGTTGTCTAGACGCTCTGGACTTTTGAACTTGCTGGTACGTAACTAGCATCCGTGGTACCCAGAGATTCTCGCGTGTGGAAGACATCCTGGGTAAGCCTACCAATGTTGTGCGCAGCACCTAACGAGCTACGATTCCCCCGTAACCCCGTGTTTGGTGAGAGTAACCCCGTGTTTGGTGAGAGTAACCCCGTGTTTGGTGAGAGTAACCCCGTGTTTGGTGAGAGTAACCCTGTGTTTGGTGAGAGTAACCCCGTGTTTGGTGAGAGTAACCCCGTGTTTGGTGAGAGTAACCCCGTGTTTGGTGAGAGTAACCCCGTGTTTGGTGAGAGTAACCCCGTGTTTGGTGAGAGTAACCCCGTGTTTGGTGAGAGTAACCCCGTGTTTGGTGAGAGTAACCCCGTGTTTGGTGAGAGTAACCCCGTGTTTGGTGAGAGTAACCCCGTGTTTGGTGAGAGTAACCCCGTGTTTGGTGAGAGTAACCCCGTGTTTGGTGAGAGTAACCCCGAAGCTGTGTATTGTGCTGCTCCTGGTGTCTCTGGAAGAAAATAAACTTGTTTTATTTAACTCCTTCATTCTGTCTGGGATTTGCGATCCCGGGTGAGTTGTCCTGGTCTCCGGTGGGAGGTGCCCCTATCAAGATGGGTGTCCACCCGTGTATTTTAATTATTTTGCCGGTATTACCTCTCCGGACATGTATGTGTGCGGGGGGAAGGGACATGTATGTGTATGCCGGTATTACCTCTCCGGACATGTATGTGTGTGGGGGGGGGGGAAGGGAGGGGACGACACACGACATGTATGTGTCCAGTATTATGTCTCCGGACTTAGTGACCGATCGCGGGTTTTCCCCTGAGAAGGGAGAGAGCAGGGCTGCTGCTGCTGCTAGGGGGTTGGGCAGCTTCCTCCGTCCTGATTGGCTGCTGCTGTGTAATGCAGCAAATCAGGAGGAGGTGGCAGGAGCCTGGGGGGTGGGGCCAAAGAGTGGAGGAAAAGCATGGAGCAGAAAGTGACTTACCTGTGTCCTGTGTGTCCTGTGTGTCCTGTGTGTCCTGTGTGTCCTGTGTGTCCTGTGTGTCCTGTGTGTCCTGTGTCCTGCCTGTGTCCTGCCTGTGTCCTGCCTGTGTCCTGCCTGTGTCCTGTGCCCTGCCTGTGTGTCCTGTGCCCTGCCTGTGTGTCCTACGTCCTACGTCCGGTCTCCTGTGTCCTGCCTGTGTGTCATGTGTCCTGTGTTCTGTGTGTCATGTGTCACTTACCTGTGTCCTGTGTGTCCTGTGTGTCCTGTGTGTCCTGTGTCCTGTGTGTCCTGTGTGTCCTGTGTCCTATGTGTCCTGTGTCCTGTCTGTGTTCTCTGTCCTGTGTCCCCTGCCTGTGTGTATTTGTTCTGTTTTGTCCTGGTGTGTGTTTGTGTATTTGTACTTGTACTGTTGTGTGTGTGTGTGTGTGTGTGTGTGTGTGTGTGTGTGTTTTCTCTGGCTGTCCTGTTGGGTTGATAATGACAAAGAGGGGTGTGAGAGAGGATGAAGGGAGGGAGGGTGAGAGGATGAAGGTGGGGGGGGGGGGGTGAGAGGATGAAGGTGGGATGGTGAGAGGATGAAGGGAGGGTGGGTGTGAGAGAGGATGAAGGGAGGGAGGGTGAGAGGATGAAGGTGGGGGGGGGGGTGAGAGGATGAAGGTGGGATGGCGATAGGATGAAGGGAGGGGGGTGGGTGAGAGGATGAAGGGAGGGGATGAGAGAGGATGAAGGGAGGGGGATGAGAGAGGATGAAGGGAGGGGGATGAGAGAGGATGAAGGGAGGGTGGTGAAAGAGGATGAAGGGAGGGGGGGGTGAGAGGATGAAAGGAGAGGGTGATAATGACAGGGAGGGGGTGAGAGGATGAAGGGAGGGGGTGAGAGGATGAAGGGAGGGGGGGTGAGAGGATGAAAGGAGGGGGTGATAATGACAGGGAGGGGGGATGGGGGAGAGAGAGACACAGAGAATGGGGGAGAGAGAGACACACAAACAGAGAATGGGGGAGAGAGAGACGCACAAACAGAGAATGGGTGAGAGACACACAGAGAATGGGGGAGAGACAGAGAATGGGGAAGAGACACACAGAGAATGGGGGAGACACACACAGAGAATGGATGAGAGACACACAAACAGAGAATGGAGGAGAGAGAGACGCACAAACAGAGAATGGGGAAGAGCGAGACACACAGAGAATGGGGGGAGAGAGAGACACAGAGAATGGGGGGAGAGAGAGACACAGAGAATGGGGGGAGAGACTGAATGGGAAGGGTGGAACAAGAATGGAGTGATGGGGTTGGGAACGAAAATGGAGGGATGGGGGGGAGAGAGAATGGGGTGTGTGTGTAAGAAGAGGGGACAGAGAGCGGCGGAGAGACATAAAGAGACATAAAGTGCAGTTGGTGATGTCATTTGTTTTATAAATATTTTTTTTAATGTGTCCCGGTTTTTACTTTTGTAAATTTGGTCACCCTAAGAAGGGAGCTATGAGTCAGTCCCTCCCCCCGTAGGGTGACAGTGAGACAGACAGAAGGGAGCTATGAGTCTGTCCTTCCCCCCGCAGGGTGACACAGTGACACAGACAGAAGGGAGCTATGAGTCTGTCCTCCCCCCCCCCCGCAGGGTGACACAGTGACACAGACAGAAGGGAGTTATGAGTCTGTCCTCCCCCCGCAGAGTGACACAATAACACAGACAGAAGGGAGCTATGAGTCTGTCCCTCCCCCCGCAGGGTGACACAGTGACACAGACAGAAGGGAGCTATGAGTCTGTCCCTCCCCACACAGGGTGACACAGTGACACAGACAGAAGGGAGCTATGAGTCTGTCCCTCCCCCCGCAGGGTGACACAGTGACACAGACAGAAGGGAGCTATGAGTCTGTCCCTCCCCCCGCAGCGTGACACAGTGGCACAGACAGAAGGGAGCTATGAGTCTGTCCCTCCCCCCGCAGGGTGACACAGTGACACAGACAGAAGGGAGCTATGAGTCTGTCCCTCCCCCCACAGGGTGACACAGTGACACACACAGAAGGGAATAGGAGTCTGTCCCTCCCCCCGCAGGGTGATATTGAATTGTCTCATTTAAAGGGACCTGTATATCGGTGCTCCATTAACCCCTTCCCTGCCAGAGACCTACAGAGGATCACTCCACTAGACAGCGTATAACTATTCCCCCATATCTTATTAACTACGGTTGTCCCACTAAAATATATGAAGAGAGGAAATCCGTACTGTACCTCGCCTGATCAAACTCTTGAAGCTTCTGATCACCTTAATTAACGATCAGCTTGTGAGGTTGGTAGGGATGAAGAAAACACTCCTATTTATATGAATCTGTCACTATGCATTCCTTTAATTTAATTTATGAGGGTGTGACGGTTCCACTGGCATGAGATCCCCAATTGAGATTGTTCAGTAATTGATTGATACCTACCGTGTTTCCTCAATTCTGAGACGCTACCAATGTTGTGCGCAGCACCTAACAAGCTACGATTCCCCCGTAACCCCGTGTTTGGTCAGAGTAACCCCGTGTTTGGTGAGAGTAACCCCGTGTTTGGTGAGAGTAACCCCATGTTTGGTGAGAGTAACCCCGAAGCTGTGTATTGTGCTGCTCCTGGTGTCTCTGGAAGAAAATAAACTTGTTTTATTTAACTCCTTCATTCTGTCTGGGATTTGCGATCCCGGGTGAGTTGTCCTGGTCTCCGGTGGGAGGTGCCCCTATCAAGATGGGTGTCCACCCGTGTATTTTAATTATTTTGCCGGTATTACCTCTCCGGACATGTATGTGTGCGGGGGGAAGGGACATGTATGTGTATGCCGGTATTACCTCTCCGGACATGTATGTGTGTGGGGGGGGGAAGGTAGGGGACGACACACGACATGTATGTGTCCAGTATTATGTCTCCGGACTTAGTGACCGATCGCGGGTTTTCCCCTGAGAAGGGAGAGAGCAGGGCTGCTGCTGCTGCTAGGGGGTTGGGCAGCTTCCTCCGTCCTGATTGGCTGCTGCTGTGTAATGCAGCAAATCAGGAGGAGGTGGCAGGAGCCTGGGGGGTGGGGCCAAAGAGTGGAGGAAAAGCATGGAGCAGAAAGTGACTTACCTGTGTCCTGTGTGTCCTGTGTGTCCTGTGTGTCCTGTGTCCTGCCTGTGTCTTGCCTGTGTCCTGTGCCCTGCCTGTGTGTCCTACGTCCTACGTCCGGTCTCCTGTGTCCTGCCTGTGTGTCATGTGTCCTGTGTTCTGTGTGTCATGTGTCACTTACCTGTGTCCTGTGTGTCCTACGTCCTGTCTCCTGTGTCCTGTGTCCTGCCTGTGTCCTGCCTGTGTCCTGTGTCCTGCCTGTGTGTCCTACGTCCGGTCTCCTGTGTCCTGCCTGTGTGTCGTGTGTCCTGTGTTCTGTGTGTCATGTGTGACTTACGTGTGTCCTGTGTCCTGTGTGTCCTGTGTGTCCTGTGTCCTATGTGTCCTGTGTCCTATGTGTCCTGTGTCCTATGTGTCCTGTGTCCTATGTGTCCTGTGTCCTATGTGTCCTGTGTCCTATGTGTCCTGTGTCCTGTCTGTGTTCTCTGTCCTGTGTCCCCTGCCTGTGTGTATTTGTTCTGTTTTGTCCTGGTGTGTGTTTGTGTATTTGTACTTGTACTGTTGTGTGTGTGTGTGTGTGTGTGTGTTTTCTCTGGCTGTCCTGTTGGGTTGATAATGACAAAGAGGGGTGTGAGAGAGGATGAAGGGAGGGAGGGTGAGAGGATGAAGGTGGGGGGGGGGAGAGGATGAAGGTGGGATGGTGAGAGGATGAAGGGAGGGTGGGTGTGTGAGAGGATGAAGGGAGGGAGGGTGAGAGGATGAAGGTGGGGGGGGGGTGAGAGGATGAAGGTGGGATGGCGATAGGATGAAGGGAGGGGGGTGGGTGAGAGGATGAAGGGAGGGGGTGAGAGAGGATGAAGGGAGGGGGATGAGAGAGGATGAAGGGAGGGGGATGAGAGAGGATGAAGGGAGGGGGGTGAAAGAGGATGAAGGGAGGGGGGGGGTGAGAGGATGAAAGGAGGGGGTGATAATGACAGGGAGGGGGTGAGAGGATGAAGGGAGGGGGTGAGAGGATGAAGGGAGGGGGGGTGAGAGGATGAAAGGAGGGGTGATAATGACAGGGAGGGGGGATGGGGGAGAGAGAGACACAGAGAATGGGGGAGAGAGAGACACACAAACAGAGAATGGGGGAGAGAGAGACGCACAAACAGAGAATGGGTGAGAGACACACACAGAGAATGGGGGAGAGACACAGAGAATGGGGAAGAGACACACAGAGAATGGGGGAGACACACACAGAGAATGGATGAGAGACACACAAACAGAGAATGGGGGAGAGAGAGACGCACAAACAGAGAATGGGGAAGAGCGAGACACACAGAGAATGGGGGGAGAGAGAGACACAGAGAATGGGGGGAGAGACTGAATGGGAAGGGTGGAACAAGAATGGAGTGATGGGGTTGGGAACGAAAATGGAGGGATGGGGGGGAGAGAGAATGGGGTGTGTGTGTAAGAAGAGGGGACAGAGAGCGGCGGAGAGACATAAAGAGACATAAAGTGCAGTTGGTGCTGTCATTTGTTTTATAAATATTTTTTTTAATGTGTCCCGGTTTTTACTTTTGTAAATTTGGTCACCCTAAGAAGGGAGCTATGAGTCAGTCCCTCCCCCCGTAGGGTGACAGTGAGACAGACAGAAGGGAGCTATGAGTCTGTCCTTCCCCCCGCAGGGTGACACAGTGACACAGACAGAAGGGAGTTATGAGTCTGTCCTCCCCCCGCAGAGTGACACAATAACACAGACAGAAGGGAGCTATGAGTCTGTCCCTCCCCCCGCAGGGTGACACAGTGACACAGACAGAAGGGAGCTATGAGTCTGTCCCTCCCCACACAGGGTGACACAGTGACACAGACAGAAGGGAGCTATGAGTCTGTCCCTCCCCCCGCAGGGTGACACAGTGACACAGACAGAAGGGAGCTATGAGTCTGTCCCTCCCCCCGCAGGGTGACACAGTGGCACAGACAGAAGGGAGCTGAGTCTGTCCCTCCCCCCGCAGGGTGACACAGTGAAACAGACAGAAGGGAGCTATGAGTCTGTCCCTCCCCCCGCAGGGTGACACAGTGACACATACAGAAGGGAACTATGAGTCTGTCCCTCCCCCCGCAGGGTGACACAGTGACTCAGACAGAAGGGAGCTATGAGTGTCCCTCTCCCCGCAGGGTGACACAGTGATACAGACAGAAGGGAGCTATGAGTCTGTCCCTCCCCTCGCAGGGTGACACAGTGACACACACAGAAGGGAATAGGAGTCTGTCCCTCCACCCGCAGGGTGATATTGAATTGTCTCATTTAAAGGGACCTGTATATCGGTGCTCCATTAACCCCTTCCCTGCCAGAGACCTACAGAGGATCACTCCACTAGACAGCGTATAACTATTCCCCCATATCTTATTAACTACGGTTGTCCCACTAAAATATATGAAGAGAGGAAATCCGTACTGTACCTCGCCTGATCAAACTCTTGAAGCTTCTGATCACCTTAATTAACGATCAGCTTGTGAGGTTGGTAGGGATGAAGAAAACACTCCTATTTATATGAATCTGTCACTATGCATTCCTTTAATTTAATTTATGAGGGTGTGACGGTTCCACTGGCATGAGATCCCCAATTGAGATTGTTCAGTAATTGATTGGTACCTACCGTGTTTCCTCAATTCTGAGACGCACCTTTTAAGAAGCCAGGAGAGGGATTTCAGCAGGGGAGACACTGAGACAGATTTAGGAAAGAGTAGAGTGATTCTGGCAGTAGCGTTTAGGATAGATTGTAGGGGAGACAGGTGAGAGGCAGGAAGGCCGGACATCAGGAGGTTACAGTAATCAAGACGGGAGAGAATGAGGGCCTGTGTCAGAGTTTTAGCAGTCAAGCAACAGTGGAAAGGGCGTATCTTTGTGTAGCGGGTTTCTCCTGGTGCCCCCTTACCTGCTCTACCAAGCAGGGACCCCCGTGGAGTGTCAAGGAGCTGCGGGGGCGATCGTGTCACCCAGGGCTCCCGGCAGCCTCAGTTACAGGGCACCGCCATGTTTTTCATGTCCGCGTATGCGCGGAGTGTTGCGCATGCGCAGAAGGTGTCCGACGGCCATGTTAGGGTTGGCGCGTAGAGTCGCGCATGTGCAAGGTGTCGCGCATGCGCAGACGCGTCAGCGGCAGCCATTACATGTAGAGCTTGAGCAGTTGAGAGCCAGGAGAGCAGCGGCGGCCTTTACAAGGTTGCACAGTGAAGCAGGCGCACGCGACCCCAATAGCAAAGAGGTCCTGCAGGTACTACATTACCCAGAAGCCTCTGGGGACTGCCCTTTCACCTGCTGCATTACAGCCAATAGGGTTTACAGATTATCCTGCTGTAAAGGAGTTACATTGTTGCGCGCTGAGTCAGGAAGTCTGTAGGAGCTTTGACACAGACAGGGGAGGGTGTAGGAGCAGAGAGGCAAGTAGCCTCTGCACTAGGCCATAGACCCCCTAGACCCCAGCTAGGCCCCTAATACCAAAGGCCATGGTATATGCTGCAAAATTATTTATTGCCATATAAATTGTGTATTTTGGCTATGTGACTTGCAGTGGCATCTAGAAGTGTTTTATTGGTTACTAGACTTCATTATTAACATCTGTAGGTATAATTCTTCAACTAATGAATGACTACAGGCAAGTAGGAGTTATATTGTCAACAGACATATTTTCATATATATTCTACAGTTTTGAAGTAGTATTTACCATTGTTATTAGTTAAGGCAGAAGAGTCAGAAAAGATAGCACCACGTGTCAGTTTTAATTTTATATTTTCACTTTTTCACCAAGGGTTTTCACTGTATATAATCACTTTAAAATTAAACATTATTAGCGTGGTGTGTACCACAAATGTACCTTCTGTGGATGATCTTGTGATTAAGTCACAATTTTCATTCAATTGTTAAAACTATTAACTTATCGTACATAGGTAGCACCCATTTTTGTGTCAAAATTATGACACATGCAAATTATAATACAAAAAGAAAATTATCTATAATAATTATGTGAGCGGTGTGTCTTGTCTTCTGTGTTTTATGTATTAAGATGTGTCCTGTCATTCTTCGTTGTTCTGAGTTAGTAACGTGTCCCTTCTGAGCTTATGGCAGTTAGAGGAACAGGAAACCCAAGTTTGTGGGAGAGCGCTGCAAATTGTCCTGGTCTCATAGGGTTACAGATACTGCAGCCGCCTGTCCAGCAGGTTCTCACTGCAGCCTAACCTCCCTGCAAGCTGCATCCACTTCCTCCTTCCAATGGGTAGCTAAGCCATGCACCTCCCCGGGAAACCACTGGGAATTACATGGGGAGGAAGCGTGGAAAGTGTATTATTTGCCACGAGTTTCTGTCCAGATGAACCGTATGTGAAGTTACCAGTGACGGGTTTTAGACAGCTGTCAATAAATCACCTTTTTGTTTTATAAAGGTTCCAGCCTGCACCTCCCCAGCTGCCAGTGAGAGGCCGAGCACTGCCATTGTACATACTGTAACTAATTTGATGTGACCTTCTTTAGAGCCGGGTAAGGAGGGTTATATAAGCATTACAATACTGATTCATACCGGCACAGCAGGGTGAAACAAACAGAGTCTGTCCCTCCCCCGCAGGGTAACACTAGAGTTGAGAATAGCTGCACACCAATAAATAATAATAAACGAGATACAAGTACCGGTGCTCCTGCTCCAGGAATCTCTGCGTAATATCCCGAGGGTAATCAATGAAGGTGGCACGGCACGGCGGATCTCCATCAAGCTAGTTACTGCCAAAGGATTGACGTTTCCACCTCAGAGGGTCTTTTTCAAAATGAATGGCATAATGCAAAAGTTCATACAAAACCCAATAAGTAGCCCCAACACCAGCTGTGCCAACTTGATGCTAATTAATGACATAATCCCACGCCGCTCGTCTCCTCCAGGACGTCGTATCCCTCTGGTCATGCTGTCGGACCCTCCGTTGTGCTCCGTGGACATCACTCCCCATTGGTTCCTTCTCATTCCTGGTGAATTTGCATACTCGCGCGAGGTCCGTGACGTCATCGCGAGATCCGTGACGGCAATGCGTCGGTGTGTCCCATCTCCCCGCCAGCCGACGGGTAGCCCCGCTAGCTCTTCCGCATTCTTTCCTCCGCGTAGGAGGGCGCGTAAGGTCACCGCGCACCGGCGTCTGCATTATCCGTGAAGATTCTTCCCTCTGATTGTATACAATTGTTGCTAAGCAACCCGTGTAGTTGCTGAAAAGCATATTTACATCATTAATCATTCAGGAAACTCCAGAGACACAACTAATCTGGTGTCAGGATACGGATTTTCAACTTTACATCATGTGGGATTTAGTGGAAAAAATATATTTCTGGCGCCCTAAGAAGCTAAATGTAATATAAAGCAATAATAACTGAAATATAAACAGTGATAAGAAAAATAAAAAATGTATAAATAAATAAATTGGTATACAACCCGGCCTGAAGAAATCAGCCAAGATCCTGGAGGTGCTCCGCATACAGTGAGATCAAATGTATGAAAAATAAAAACAAACACAAAACATAGCGTAATACTGTAACAGAAAAACTAACTATAATAAACAAACACTACACAATACAATGAACTATCAAGATGTACAATACTAATGGAAGCTGACAGGTGAATAGCACAAATGAGTAAGATTTATTAAAACACAAATTTAAAAGTATATATAAAATATCCATAAGTGAAATGTCCCATAGAGACCACAGCTGCTGTAGGTGGAATACCCACTTACCAGATGGAAAGTGGTAATGCGCAGTGGATATATTGGAGAGTCCCCTCTCATCTGTAATGCTGGAGACCTCCTCGTAGTTGCTGGACCTCCCGGTGTAGCTGAGAAAACGTCCAAGATGATGATTCACGACCATGCAGTGATGCACAAGGGCCGGCTTCAGAACGCTTCCTGCTAAGGGAACGAGAGCGTGATCAAGACTCGCGCTTCCACGCGGCCAGTGTAAAGCCGGTTCCGGGTAGGAGATTGGGATCGGCAGATTCACCAGAAGGTGTAAGGCATAAAACAGCGAGTGGGCTCTCAAAGAGCAGCCGAGTATCCGGGACCAACCTACGCGTTTTGAAAGCGTCCGCCTTCTTCCCCAGGGGTATATGGGTACTGAGTAAAATGTCCATATATTTATACGTGTCCATATCAATGAGGCTCAAAACACCTGATGCAAGTCCTGCACATGTGCAGAAGTGCCTAATGCAGCTACTGCTTGGTGAATCTGCTTCCAGTGAAAATGAAATAGTTCATGGCAAACAATACAAATAACAAATGTATACACTAAACATACAACAACATGGTGTCAGGATACTGATTTTCAACTTTACATCATGTGGGATTTTGTCCTGGAACTAGATTCCATATTCCTCTGTCTCCCTTTGCAGTTTATGGGATTAATTTCTCCCTAGTTAGCTGCCTGTTATTTCCCCTGTCCCAGCAGCTTGCTGCATGTGTAAAAGGCAACATTTTGCTACACATGTTGTTTACATAGCCATAGTCAGTGAGTTGCTATAGCAACCTCAGCCTTTCTTTCAGAATGGGCTAGTCTGCTCTCTCCCTCTGCCTTGCTCACAGGTGGTCTGTCCCCAGACTGTCCTGCTACCCAGATTCCCTCTCACTTCCTTTTACCTTCTACATTGGCTGAGTGAGTACCTTCTGTTATTCTCTCTACTGGCAAGGCCTCATCCTTTTCACCTTTCCCCACAATCAAGCACACTCACCATAGAGACATTCTCTCACAAAACCATCTCCCACAAGTGCCTTTGTGAATCTATGCTTTCCCCAATAAAACTAAGAAAGACAAAGTACTTGTTGTGCTTGTAACAGGAACGAGTTGAAGCTATCTGGGCTATTCATAATACACATGACTCTGGCCTCAGAATAGATTTAGTGCCAAAGATGTTTATGTACCAATGTTCACTTTTTACCAAACATGATTGAAAAATAATGTGTTCATCTCCATTGATGAACAGAGGGATTATTAATAAAGAGTAGTATATATCTCAGTATAAATTCAGGAGAAAATACATCAAAAGAAAGCATCCAGGTCATAGAATTCATTATATAATCTTATAGACCATCCTAAAACACCCAGATATATAAACCCCGACTTCAGACAGATATCAGCAGCAGCAGCAGCAGCAGCAGCAGCAGCAGCAGCAGCAGCAGCAGCAGCAGCAGCAGCAGCAGCAGCAGCAGCAGCAGCAGCAGCAGCAGCAGCAGCAGCAGCAGTGGGTATGTGAT
>NC_134496.1:15769541-15807058 GCF_040206685.1 Ascaphus truei | reverse complement strand
CCGGCAGGCTCTAGTTATCTTCTCCTTAGTCGAGTAACTGTGCATTCGGACGACCACATCCCTTCTCCGGCTGGGGTCATCCGATCGCGGGCCCAGCGCGCGGTGGGCTCTATCGATCTCAAGGTCTCTTTCCTCCAGATCCTCGCAGACTGTGGTGAAGAAGTCTCTGAGGTAATCTCTGAGTTGGCCCGGGAGAACCGCCTCCGGGACCCCTCTTATTCTGAGGTTTTGGCGGCGGTCGCGGTTCTCCTGATCCTCGATGTCATCTTGTAGGGCGCACACCTCTGCTCCTAGCCGATTAATTTCTTTGTCCGCAGCCTCTTGATGTTTGAGGGCCTCCTCTAATTTGGTCTCCAGTGCTACGGTTCTTTTTGTTAGGCCTTGTATGTCCTGTTTTAATTCATCCACCGCTTCACGCAGGTTGGACTGTAGGGATCGATAAAGTTTATTATGTAGCTCTTCTAAGAAGGCCTTTGTTATTCCTTCCTCCGTGGGCGGCATTTCTTGCTGCCGGTCCCGTTCCGTTGCCGGTGACTTTGCCCCGCGTGCGCCAGGCGGGGAGGCGCCATCTTGTTTTTTGGAGCCCGAGTCGGAGCTCTGCTTCGCCGGGGGGAAATACTTTGTAACACCCTGCCCGGGCTGGGTTTTTGTTTTATGGGACATGCCTGAGTGGTTAGAGGTTTGCCTCATATATTTTGCGGTCGGGAAAGTCGGGGTAAATCTATATTTAATTTGTTTGCAGCGTTAGGGTCTCAGGAGCTCTCCTCTTACCCTTCCGTCTCGGTCGACGTCATCGACACGCCCCCTCTGGTTATCTTTTTCTTATGTTTTTGCGCACCTGATATTCATTGGAATATATATATATATATATATATATATATATATATATATATATAAGACATGCAGATGAGCATACAGCTATATTTGCATATTTGCTTTCCTGTGGAGGGTTTTTGTCACTTTTTTTACTCACCATAACTTAACTCAGTATTGTGGTTTGGCCTATCCCATAGCCTCTCTTGCTTTCCCAGTAAAATCAACCCCACACTGATGAGACCCATCAAGGTCGAAACAGCTGTCTGTGGGTGGTTTTCTGGGTATGCACCTTAACCCTGGCTGTGCTCAAAGCTGTGACCATGCAGCAAGCTTAAGCCTATTGGGAACCATGTTAAAAATGGTTATTGAGGCAAAAAGTGACACTGTGTGCTCATTTGCATGTCATTTCCCAGAATCCCTTGCTGCAGTGGAAGTGCTGTATGCTGGGTGATAATGGGGAAAGGCGGGGTTGCAGACCTGCCTAAGACATGCAGATGAGCATACAGCTATATTTGCATATATATATATATATATATATTATTACCCCATGGCGATTGGCCCAAGCAGCACACTTGCTGTTTAATTTAACCCCGCTGGCGCTGAAGGAAGAAAAAAAAAAGCCCGAGGCGCGTTCATGTTGCTGCAGGAGATTACCCCGCCTCCAGCTCTCTGACCTGCGCAGTCCCTCCCCCCCGCCTCTCTCACCTGCCCCTTCCCTCCCCCCCACATCTCTGACCTGCGCCTTCCCCCCCCACCTCTCTGACCTGCGCTGTCCCTCCCCCCCGCCTCTCTGACCTGCGCCTTCCTTCCCCCGCCTCTCTGACCTGCGCTGTCCCTCCCCCCACCTCTCTGACCTGTACTGTCCCTCCCCCCCGCCTCTCTGACCTGCACTGTCCCTCCCCCCTGCCTCTCTGACCTGCGCCTTCCCTCTCCCCCACCTCTCTGACCTGCGCTGTCCCTCCCCCCCCCGCCTCTCTGACCTGCGCCTTCCCTTCTCGCCCGCCTCTCTGACCTGCGCTGTCCCTCCCCCCCGCCTCTCTGACCTGCGCTGTCCCTCCCCCCACCTCTCTGACCTGCACTATCCCTCCCCCCGCCTCTCTGACCTGCACTGTCCCTCCCCCCCGTCTCTCTGACCTGCCCCTTCCCTCCCCCCCGCCTCTCTGACCTGCGCCTTCCCTCCCCCCACCTCTCTGACCTGCACTGTCCCTCCCCCCCACCTCTCTGACCTGCGCTGTCCCTCCCCCCCTCTCTGACCTGCGCTGACCCTCCTCCCCGCCTCTCTGACCTGCGCTGACCCTCCCCCCGCCTCTCTGACCTGCGCTGTCCCTCCCCCCACCTCTCTGACCTGCACCTTCCCTCCCCCCCGCCTCTCTGACCTGTGCCTTCCCTCCCCCCCCGCCTCTCTGACCTGCGCTGTCCCTCCCCCCCGCCTCTCTGACCTGCGCTGTCCCTCCCCCCGCCTCTCTGACCTGCGCTGTCCCTCCCCCCGCCTCTCTGACCTGCGCTGTCCCTCCCCCCCACCTCTCTGACCTGCGCCTTCCCTCCCCCGCCTCTCTGACCTGCGCTGACCCTCCCCTCCGCTTCTCTGACCTGCGCTGTCCCTCCCCCCCGCCTCTCTGACCTGCGCTGTCCCTCCCCCCGCCTCTCTGACCTGCGCTGTCCCTCCCCCCGCCTCTCTGACCTGCGCTGTCCCTCCCCCCGCCTCTCTGACCTGCGCCTTCCCTCCCCGCCTCTCTGACCTGCGCCTTCCCTCCCCCCCGCCTCTCTGACCTGCGCTGTCCCTCCCCCCGCCTCTCTGACCTGCGCTGTCCCTCCCCCCGCCTCTCTGACCTGCGCCTTCCCTCCCCCCTCGCCTCTCTGACCTGCGCCTTCCCTCCCCCCGCCTCTCTGACCTGCACTGTCCCTCCCCCCCGCCTCTCTGACCTGCGCTGTCCCTCCCCCCGCCTCTCTGACCTGCGCTGTCCCTCCCCCGCCTCTCTGACCTGCACTGTCCCTCCCCCCGCCTCTCTGACCTGCGCTGTCCCTCCCCCCGCCTCTCTGACCTGTGCTGTCCCTCCCCCCCACCTCTCAGACCTGCGCTGTCCCTCCTCCCCGCCTCTCTGACCTGCGCTGTCCCTCCCCCGCCTCTCTGACCTGCGCTGTCCCTCCCCCCCGCCTCTCTGACCTGCGTTGTCCCTCCCCCCCGCCTCTCTGACCTGCACCTTCCCTCCCCCCCCTCTCTGACCTGCGCTGTCCCTCCCCCCCGCCTCTCTGACCTGCGCCTTCCCCCCGCCTCTCTGACCTGCGCTGTCCCTCCCCCTGCCTCTCTGACCTGCGCCTCCCCTCCCCCCCGCCTCTCTGACCTGCGCTGTCCCTCCCCCCGTCTCTCTGACCTGCGCTGTCCCTCCCCCCGCCTCTCTGACCTGCGCTGTCCCTCCCCCCGTCTCTCTGACCTGCGCTGTCCCTCCCCCGCCTCTCTGACCTGCGCTGTCCCTCCCCCCCCACCTCTCTGACCTGCGCTGTCCCTCTCCCCCGCCTCTCTGACCTGCGCCTTCCCTCCCCCGCCTCTCTGACCTGCGCTGTCCCTCCCCCCGCCTCTCTGACCTGCGCTGTCCCTCCCCCGCCTCTCTGACCTGCGCTGTCCCTCCCCCGCCTCTCTGACCTGCGCTGTCCCTCCCCCCGCCTCTCTGACCTGCGCTGTCCCTCTCCCCCGCCTCTCTGACCTGCGCCTTCCCTCCCCCGCCTCTCTGACCTGCGCTGACCCTCCCCCCGCCTCTCTGACCTGCGCCTTCCCTCCCCCCGCCTCTCTGACCTGCGCTGACCCTCCCCCCGCCTCTCTGACCTGCGCCTTCCCTTCTCGCCCGCCTCTCTGACCTGCGCTGTCCCTCCCCCCGCCTCTCTGACCTGCGCTGTCCTCCCCCCCACCTCTCTGACCTGCACTATCCCTCCCCCCGCCTCTCTGACCTGCACTGTCCCTCCCCCCCGTCTCTCTGACCTGCCCCTTCCCTCCCCCCGCCTCTCTGACCTGCGCCTTCCCTCCCCCCACCTCTCTGACCTACACTGTCCCTCCCCCCCACCTCTCTGACCTGCGCTGTCCCTCCCCCCTCTCTGACCTGCGCTGACCCTCCTCCCCGCCTCTCTGACCTGCGCTGACCCTCCCCCCGCCTCTCTGACCTGCGCTGTCCCTCCCCCCGCCTCTCTGACCTGCGCCTTCCCTCCCCCCCCGCCTCTCTGACCTGTGCCTTCCCTCCCCCCCGCCTCTCTGACCTGCGCTGTCCCTCCCCCCCGCCTCTCTGACCTGCGCTGTCCCTCCCCCCACCTCTCTGACCTGCGCTGTCCCTCCCCCCCGCCTCTCTGACCTGCGCTGTCCCTCCCCCCCACCTCTCTGACCTGCGCCTTCCCTCCCCCGCCTCTCTGACCTGCGCTGACCCTCCCCTCCGCTTCTCTGACCTGCGCTGTCCCTCCCCCCCGCCTCTCTGACCTGCGCTGTCCCTCCCCCCGCCTCTCTGACCTGCGCTGTCCCTCCCCCCGCCTCTCTGACCTGCGCTGTCCCTCCCCCCCCGCCTCTCTGACCTGCGCCTTCCCTCCCCCGCCTCTCTGACCTGCGCCTTCCCTCCCCCCGCCTCTCTGACCTGCGCTGTCCCTCCCCCGCCTCTCTGACCTGCGCTGTCCCTCCCCCCGCCTCTCTGACCTGCGCCTTCCCTCCCCCCTCGCCTCTCTGACCTGCGCCTTCCCTCCCCCCGCCTCTCTGACCTGCACTGTCCCTCCCCCCCGCCTCTCTGACCTGCGCTGTCCCTCCCCCCGCCTCTCTGACCTGCGCTGTCCCTCCCCCCGCCTCTCTGACCTGCGCTGTCCCTCCCCCGCCTCTCTGACCTGCACTGTCCCTCCCCCCCGCCTCTCTGACCTGCGCTGTCCCTCCCCCCGCCTCTCTGACCTGTGCTGTCCCTCCCCCCCACCTCTCAGACCTGCGCTGTCCCTCCTCCCCGCCTCTCTGACCTGCGCTGTCCCTCCCCCGCCTCTCTGACCTGCGCTGTCCCTCCCCCCGCCTCTCTGACCTGCGTTGTCCCTCCCCCCCGCCTCTCTGACCTGCACCTTCCCTCCCCCCCCTCTCTGACCTGCGCTGTCCCTCCCCCCCGCCTCTCTGACCTGCGCCTTCCCCCCGCCTCTCTGACCTGCGCTGTCCCTCCCCCTGCCTCTCTGACCTGCGCCTCCCCTCCCCCCCGCCTCTCTGACCTGCGCTGTCCCTCCCCCCGTCTCTCTGACCTGCGCTGTCCCTCCCCCCGCCTCTCTGACCTGCGCTGTCCCTCCCCCCGTCTCTCTGACCTGCGCTGTCCCTCCCCCGCCTCTCTGACCTGCGCTGTCCCTCCCCCCCACCTCTCTGACCTGCGCTGTCCCTCTCCCCCGCCTCTCTGACCTGCGCCTTCCCTCCCCCGCCTCTCTGACCTGCGCTGTCCCTCCCCCCGCCTCTCTGACCTGCGCTGTCCCTCCCCCGCCTCTCTGACCTGCGCTGTCCCTCCCCCGCCTCTCTGACCTGCGCTGTCCCTCCCCCCGCCTCTCTGACCTGCGCTGTCCCTCTCCCCCGCCTCTCTGACCTGCGCCTTCCCTCCCCCGCATCTCTGACCTGCGCTGACCCTCCCCCCGCCTCTCTGACCTGCGCCTTCCCTCCCCCCGCCTCTCTGACCTGCGCTGACCCTCCCCCCGCCTCTCTGACCTGCGTCTTCCCTCCGCCGCCTCTCTGACCTGCGCTGTCCCTCCCCCCGTCTCTCTGACCTGCGCTGTCCCTCCCCCCGCCTCTCTGACCTGCGCTGTCCCTCCCCCGTCTCTCTGACCTGCGCTGTCCCTCCCCCCGCCTCTCTGACCTGCGCTGTCCCTCCCCCGCCTCTCTGACCTGCGCTGTCCCTCCCCCCCACCTCTCTGACCTGCGCTGTCCCTCTCCCCCGCCTCTCTGACCTGCGCCTTCCCTCCCCCGCCTCTCTGACCTGCGCTGACCCTCCCCCCACCTCTCTGACCTGCGCTGTCCCTCCCCCCGCCTCTCTGACCTGCGCTGTCCCTCCCCCCGCCTCTCTGACCTGCGCTGTCCCTCTCCCCCGCCTCTCTGACCTGCGCCTTCCCTCCCCCGCCTCTCTGACCTGCGCTGACCCTCCCCCCGCCTCTCTGACCTGCGCCTTCCCTCCCCCTGCCTCTCTGACCTGCGCTGACCCTCCCCCCGCCTCTCTGACCTGCGCCTTCCCTCCGCCGCCTCTCTGACCTGCGCCTTCCCTCCCCCCCGCCTCTCTGACCTGCGCTGTCCCTCCCCCCGCCTCTCTGACCTGCGCTGTCCCTTCCCCCGCCTCTCTGACCTGCGCCTTCCCTCCCCCCTTGCCTCTCTGACCTGCGCCTTCCCTCCCCCCGCCTCTCTGACCTGCACTGTCCCTCCCCCCCGCCTCTCTGACCTGCGCTGTCCCTTCCCCCGCCTCTCTGACCTGCGCTGTCCCTCCCCCGCCTCTCTGACCTGCACTGTCCCTCCCCCCCGCCTCTCTGACCTGCGCTGTCCCTCCCCCCGCCTCTCTGACCTGTGCTGTCCCTCCCCCCCGCCTCTCAGACCTGCGCTGTCCCTCCTCCCCGCCTCTCTGACCTGCGCTGTCCCTCCCCCCGCCTCTCTGACCTGCGCTGTCCCTCCCCCTGCCTCTCTGACCTGCGCCTTCCCTCCCCCCTCACCTCTCTGACCTGCGCCTTCCCTCCCCCCGCCTCTCTGACCTGCACTGTCCCTCCCCCCGCCTCTCTGACCTGCGCTGTCCCTCCCCCCCGCCTCTCTGACCTGCGCTGTCCCTCCCCCGCCTCTCTGACCTGCACTGTCCCTTACCCCCGCCTCTCTGACCTGCGCTGTCCCTCCCCCCCGCCTCTCTGACCTGCGCTGTCCCTCCCCCCCGCCTCTCAGACCTGCGTTGTCCCTCCCCCCCGCCTCTCTGACCTGCGCCTTCCCTCCCCCCCTCTCTGACCTGCGCTGTCCCTCCCCCCCGCCTCTCTGACCTGCGCCTTCCCTCCCCCCCGCCTCTCTGACCTGCGCTGTCCCTCCCCCCGCCTCTCTGACCTGCGCCTCCCCTCCCCCCGCCTCTCTGACCGGCGCTGTCCCTCCCCCCCGCCTCTCTGACCTGCGCTGTCCCTCCCCCCGTCTCTCTGACCTGCGCTGTCCCTCCCCCCGCCTCTCTGACCTGCGCTGTCCCTCCCCCGCCTCTCTGACCTGCGCTGTCCCTCCCCCCCGCCTCTCTGACCTGCGCTGTCCCTCTCCCCTGCCTCTCTGACCTGCGCCTTCCCTCCCCCGCCTCTCTGACCTGCGCTGACCCTCCCCCCGCCTCTCTGACCTGCGCCTTCCCTCCCCCCGCCTCTCTGACCTGCGCTGACCCTCCCCCCCGCCTCTCTGACCTGCGCTGTCCCTCCCCCCCGCCTCTCTGACCTGCGCCTTCCCTCCCCCCTGCCTCTCTGACCTGCGCCTTCCCTCCCCCCGCCTCTCTGACCTGCGCTGTCCCTCCCCCCCGCCTCTCTGACCTGCGCTGTCCCTCCCCCCCGCCTCTCTGACCTGCGCTGTCCCTCCCCCCCGCCTCTCTGACCTGCGCCTTCCCTCACCCCCGCCTCTCTGACCTGCGCTGTCCCTCCCCCCGCCTCTCTGACCTGCACCTTCCCTCCTCCCTCCCTTCTCTGACCTGCGCTGTCCCTCCCCCCGCCTCTCTGACCTGCGCCTCCCCCCACCTCTCTGACCTGCGCTGTCCCTCCCCCCGCCTCTCTGACCTGCGCCTTCCCTCCCCCGCCTCTCTGACCTGCGCTGTCCCTCCCCCCGCCTCTCTGACCTGCGCTGTCCCTCCCCCCGCCTCTATGACCTGCGCCTTCCCTCCCCCCCGCCTCTCTGACCTGCACTGTCCCTCCCCCCTGCCTCACTGACCTGCGCCTTCCCTCTCCCCCACCTCTCTGACCTGCGCTGTCCCTCCCCCCCCGCCTCTCTGACCTGCGCCTTCCCTTCTCGCCCGCCTCTCTGACCTGCGCTGTCCCTCCCCCCCGCCTCTCTGACCTGCGCTGTCCCTCCCCCCACCTCTCTGACCTGCACTATCCCTCCCCCCGCCTCTCTGACCTGCACTGTCCCTCCCCCCCGTCTCTCTGACCTGCCCCTTCCCTCCCCCCCGCCTCTCTGACCTGCGCCTTCCCTCCCCCCACCTCTCTGACCTGCACTGTCCCTCCCCCCCACCTCTCTGACCTGCGCTGTCCCTCCCCCCCTCTCTGACCTGCGCTGACCCTCCTCCCCGCCTCTCTGACCTGCGCTGACCCTCCCCCCGCCTCTCTGACCTGCGCTGTCCCTCCCCCCGCCTCTCTGACCTGCGCCTTCCCTCCCCCCCCGCCTCTCTGACCTGTGCCTTCCCTCCCCCCCGCCTCTCTGACCTGCGCTGTCCCTCCCCCCCGCCTCTCTGACCTGCGCTGTCCCTCCCCCCGCCTCTCTGACCTGCGCTGTCCCTCCCCCCCGCCTCTCTGACCTGCGCTGTCCCTCCCCCCCACCTCTCTGACCTGCGCCTTCCCTCCCCCGCCTCTCTGACCTGCGCTGACCCTCCCCTCCGCTTCTCTGACCTGCGCTGTCCCTCCCCCCCGCCTCTCTGACCTGCGCTGTCCCTCCCCCCGCCTCTCTGACCTGCGCTGTCCCTCCCCCCGCCTCTCTGACCTGCGCTGTCCCTCCCCCCCGCCTCTCTGACCTGCGCCTTCCCTCCCCCGCCTCTCTGACCTGCGCCTTCCCTCCCCCCGCCTCTCTGACCTGCGCTGTCCCTCCCCCCGCCTCTCTGACCTGCGCTGTCCCTCCCCCCGCCTCTCTGACCTGCGCCTTCCCTCCCCCCTCGCCTCTCTGACCTGCGCCTTCCCTCCCCCCGCCTCTCTGACCTGCACTGTCCCTCCCCCCCCGCCTCTCTGACCTGCGCTGTCCCTCCCCCCGCCTCTCTGACCTGCGCTGTCCCTCCCCCGCCTCTCTGACCTGCACTGTCCCTCCCCCCCGCCTCTCTGACCTGCGCTGTCCCTCCCCCCGCCTCTCTGACCTGTGCTGTCCCTCCCCCCCGCCTCTCAGACCTGCGCTGTCCCTCCTCCCCGCCTCTCTGACCTGCGCTGTCCCTCCCCCGCCTCTCTGACCTGCGCTGTCCCTCCCCCCCGCCTCTCTGACCTGCGTTGTCCCTCCCCCCCGCCTCTCTGACCTGCACCTTCCCTCCCCCCCCTCTCTGACCTGCGCTGTCCCTCCCCCCCGCCTCTCTGACCTGCGCCTTCCCCCCGCCTCTCTGACCTGCGCTGTCCCTCCCCCTGCCTCTCTGACCTGCGCCTCCCCTCCCCCCCGCCTTTCTGACCTGCGCTGTCCCTCCCCCCGCCTCTCTGACCTGCGCTGTCCCTCCCCCCGTCTCTCTGACCTGCGCTGTCCCTCCCCCCGCCTCTCTGACCTGCGCTGTCCCTCCCCCCGTCTCTCTGACCTGCGCTGTCCCTCCCCCCGCCTCTCTGACCTGCGCTGTCCCTCCCCCGCCTCTCTGACCTGCGCTGTCCCTCCCCCCCACCTCTCTGACCTGCGCTGTCCCTCTCCCCCGCCTCTCTGACCTGCGCCTTCCCTCCCCCGCCTCTCTGACCTGCGCTGTCCCTCCCCCCGCCTCTCTGACCTGCGCTGTCCCTCCCCCGCCTCTCTGACCTGCGCTGTCCCTCCCCCCGCCTCTCTGACCTGCGCTGTCCCTCTCCCCCGCCTCTCTGACCTGCGCCTTCCCTCCCCCGCCTCTCTGACCTGCGCTGACCCTCCCCCCGCCTCTCTGACCTGCGCCTTCCCTCCCCCCGCCTCTCTGACCTGCGCTGACCCTCCCCCCGCCTCTCTGACCTGCGTCTTCCCTCCGCCGCCTCTCTGACCTGCGCTGTCCCTCCCCCCGTCTCTCTGACCTGCGCTGTCCCTCCCCCCGCCTCTCTGACCTGCGCTGTCCCTCCCCCGTCTCTCTGACCTGCGCTGTCCCTCCCCCCGCCTCTCTGACCTGCGCTGTCCCTCCCCCGCCTCTCTGACCTGCGCTGTCCCTCCCCCCCACCTCTCTGACCTGCGCTGTCCCTCTCCCCCGCCTCTCTGACCTGCGCCTTCCCTCCCCCGCCTCTCTGACCTGCGCTGACCCTCCCCCCACCTCTCTGACCTGCGCTGTCCCTCCCCCCGCCTCTCTGACCTGCGCTGTCCCTCCCCCCGCCTCTCTGACCTGCGCTGTCCCTCTCCCCCGCCTCTCTGACCTGCGCCTTCCCTCCCCCGCCTCTCTGACCTGCGCTGACCCTCCCCCCGCCTCTCTGACCTGCGCCTTCTCTCCCCCTGCCTCTCTGACCTGCGCTGACCCTCCCCCCGCCTCTCTGACCTGCGCCTTCCCTCCGCCGCCTCTCTGACCTGCGCCTTCCCTCCCCCCCGCCTCTCTGACCTGCGCTGTCCCTCCCCCCGCCTCTCTGACCTGCGCTGTCCCTTCCCCCGCCTCTCTGACCTGCGCCTTCCCTCCCCCCTTGCCTCTCTGACCTGCGCCTTCCCTCCCCCCGCCTCTCTGACCTGCACTGTCCCTCCCCCCCGCCTCTCTGACCTGCGCTGTCCCTTCCCCCGCCTCTCTGACCTGCGCTGTCCCTCCCCCGCCTCTCTGACCTGCACTGTCCCTCCCCCCCGCCTCTCTGACCTGCGCTGTCCCTCCCCCCGCCTCTCTGACCTGTGCTGTCCCTCCCCCCCGCCTCTCAGACCTGCGCTGTCCCTCCTCCCCGCCTCTCTGACCTGCGCTGTCCCTCCCCCCGCCTCTCTGACCTGCGCTGTCCCTCCCCCTGCCTCTCTGACCTGCGCCTTCCCTCCCCCCTCACCTCTCTGACCTGCGCCTTCCCTCCCCCCCGCCTCTCTGACCTGCACTGTCCCTCCCCCCGCCTCTCTGACCTGCGCTGTCCCTCCCCCCCGCCTCTCTGACCTGCGCTGTCCCTCCCCCCCGCCTCTCTGACCTGCGCTGTCCCTCCCCCGCCTCTCTGACCTGCACTGTCCCTCACCCCCGCCTCTCTGACCTGCGCTGTCCCTCCCCCCCGCCTCTCTGACCTGCGCTGTCCCTCCCCCCGCCTCTCAGACCTGCGTTGTCCCTCCCCCACGCCTCTCTGACCTGCGCCTTCCCTCCCCCCCTCTCTGACCTGCGCTGTCCCTCCCCCCCGCCTCTCTGACCTGCGCCTTCCCTCCCCCCCGCCTCTCTGACCTGCGCTGTCCCTCCCCCCGCCTCTCTGACCTGCGCCTCCCCTCCCCCCCGCCTCTCTGACCGGCGCTGTCCCTCCCCCCCACCTCTCTGACCTGCGCTGTCCCTCCCCCCGTCTCTCTGACCTGCGCTGTCCCTCCCCCCGCCTCTCTGACCTGCGCTGTCCCTCCCCCGCCTCTCTGACCTGCGCTGTCCCTCCCCCCCGCCTCTCTGACCTGCGCTGTCCCTCTCCCCTGCCTCTCTGACCTGCGCCTTCCCTCCCCCGCCTCTCTGACCTGCGCTGACCCTCCCCCCGCCTCTCTGACCTGCGCCTTCCCTCCCCCCACCTCTCTGACCTGCGCTGACCCTCCCCCCCGCCTCTCTGACCTGCGCTGTCCCTCCCCCCCGCCTCTCTGACCTGCGCCTTCCCTCCCCCCTGCCTCTCTGACCTGCGCCTTCCCTCCCCCCGCCTCTCTGACCTGCGCTGTCCCTCCCCCCGCCTCTCTGACCTGCGCTGTCCCTCCCCCCCGCCTCTCTGACCTGCGCTGTCCCTCCCCCCAGCCTCTCTGACCTGCGCCTTCCCTCCCCCCCGCCTCTCTGACCTGCGCTGTCCCTCCCCCCGCCTCTCTGACCTGCACCTTTCCTCCTCCCTCCCTTCTCTGACCTGCGCTGTCCCTCCCCCCGCCTCTCTGACCTGCGCCTCCCCCCACCTCTCTGACCTGCGCTGTCCCTCCCCCCGCCTCTCTGACCTGCGCCTTCCCTCCCCCGCCTCTCTGACCTGCGCTGTCCCTCCCCCCGCCTCTCTGACCTGCGCTGTCCCTCCCCCCGCCTCTATGACCTGCGCCTTCCCTCCCCCCCGCCTCTCTGACCTGCGCTGTCCCTCCCCCCCGCCTCTCTGACCTGCGCCTTCCCTCCCCCCCGCCTCTCTGACCTGCGCTGTCCCTCCCCCCCGCCTCTCTGACCTGCGCTGTCCCTCCCCCCGCCTCTCTGACCTGCGCTGTCCCTCCCCCCCGCCTCTCTGACCTGCGCTGTCCCTCCCCCCCGCAACTCTGACCTGCACTGTCCCTCCCCCCTCCTCTCTGATCTGCGCCTTCCCTCCTCCCCCCCTCTCTGACCTGCGCTGTCCCTCCCCCCCGCCTCTCTGACCTGCGCTGTCCCTCCCCCCGCCTCTCTGACCTGCGCTGTCCCTCCCCCCGCCTCTCTGACCTGCGCCTTCCCTCCTTCCCCCCTCTCTGACCTGCGCTGTCCCTCCCCCCCGCCTCTCTGACCTGCGCTGTCTCTCCCCACGCCTCTCTGACCTGCGCTGACCCTCCCCCCCGCCTCTCTGACCTGCGCTGTCCCTCCCCCGCGCCTCTCTGACCTGCGCTGTCCATCCCCCCCACATCTCTGAATTTGCACCTCCCCTCCCCCCCGCCTCTCTGACCTGCGCTGTCCCTCCCCCACGCCTCTCTGACCTGCGCCTTCCCTCCCCCCCGGCATCTCTGACCTGCACCTTCCCTCCCCCCGCCTCTCTGACCTGCGCCTTCCCTCCCCCCCGCCTCTATGACATGCGCTGACCCTCCCCCCGCCTCTCTGACCTGCGCTGTCCCTCCCCCCTGTCTCTCTGACCTGCGCTTTCCCTCCTCCCCGTCTCTCTGACCTGTGCCATCCCTCCTCCCCGCCTCTCTGACCTGCGCTGTCCCCCCCCCCCGCCTCTCTGACCTGCGCTGTCCCTCCCCCCTGCCTCTCTGACCTGCGCCTTCCCTCCTCCCCGCCTCTCTGACAGCCAGAGCGTTAATAGCGTGGCACTCGGGGGGGGGGTCCACCAACCCAGTCACCCTCCAACCCAGTCCCACACCACCCACCCAGTCACCCACCCAGTTAAGTTACCCACCCTGTCTGCTTCTCCCTGTCTGCCTCTCCCTGTCACCCTCTCCCTGTCTGGCTGTCTGTCTCCCTGTCACCCTCTCCCTGTCTTGCTGTCTCTCTCTGCCTCTCTCTCTCTCTCTCTCTCTCTCTCTCTCTCTCTCTCTCTCTCTGTCACCCTCTCCCTGTCTGGCTGTCTCGCTCTGCCTCTCTCTCCCCCTGTCACCCTCTCCCTGTCTGGCTGTCTATCTCTGCCTCTCTCTCCCTGTCTGTTTCTCTCTGCCTCTCTCTCCCTGTCTGTCTTTCTCTGCCTCTCTTTCTGCCACACTCTCTCTTCTCTCTGTCGCACCCACACTCTCTCTCCTCTCTGTCGCACCCACACTCTCTCTCCTCTCTGTCGCACCCACACTATCTCACACTCTAGATCTGGATATCTTATTTACCTTGTATATCTTAACTGCCCTATACTTCTCCGAAATAACCTATACTGCTTTCTTCCAGAACTGACTCTCGAGCTTCACACGGAAGATATCGGAACCCCCCCTAACCCAGAAGACAGGTAGGGAACACCTCCCCTCCAATGTATAACATTGCGGGAATGCGGGTACTTGGACATCGAGGGACTGCGGATCAGGTAAGATCCCAGACGGGATTGCTGCTTTAGATATTGTGAAGCGGGACGTGCAGACACTGGTTAAGGGGTGCAGGAAACTAGTCATTCACCTGTGGCTTTTTTTTCTAGATCCGACATTTATACACACAAACACGTAATTATGTAACAAGGACTAATTATAGTAAAGTATAAATGTAATACAATAAATAAACTGTTATGTCAAAAACGAATGTTGTTGTTACTAGGAATTTATTCAATTTCCTTTTTTTAAAAGCCGGGCTGGGGGCGGAGCTAAGTGGCGAGTAGATTTTTGGGTGATTTGTCGACCACTGTGTGTTTGTGTATGTATGTATATACATACATACATACATACATACATACATACATACATACATACATACATAATACAGGACTCCTGACGAAGTAAGAGAAGAAACACCAAGGATCCACTTCTACCATCAGACCCGGTGGTTCTCGGCGCACCGGAAGTGACGCAGCGGGAGCCCCGGCGCGGATACCAGTGTTTCCGGGGGAGCGAAGGAGAACGAGTAATCCATGGGATCGCGACCCAAGGAGCATCCATTGTCCGCTATCCATTATTGCCTACTTCGACTGTACTAAGTGTAAGCCTTCATTTGTGTCATTCCTATTAGAATTGTTTGACCTCTACACTATATGTCTCTCATTTTCTCTTCCTTGGAGGTGGTGGCTGGTGGCTGCTGTAATCACATAGGGCGCATCCACCCCTTAAGTTGGATGACTGCCTGATTTTGATTACTTGAATGTGAGTAGTCAATTTGATTTATTTTGCACTTTTTCACTGAAGAAACATTATTGTACTATGTAATGTTTTCTTTTATTTTATGGCTGCGAGACAAGCTCCCCTGACCTTTTGAAAGATCATCTGAGACAAGACAAGTGGAACAGTCTTTTCAAGGGTTGCAGTCTGTCTCTAAGTCCTTTCCACTTTATATGCACCTTATATGCACTTTACTTTAAGGCATGTGTGGTATTATTGATATTTATTTATTTATTTATTTATAAAATATTTTACCAGGAAGTAATACATTGAGAGTTACCTCTCGTTTTCAAGTATGTCCTGGGCACAGAGTAAAACAAAATAATACATGGTTACAAATACAGTTACATAAATGAACAAGGTATACATTATATACAAGACATTGCATGCACAGTTAAAGAAAATATATATTATGAGCGTATGTTCACCTATCACATTATTTACACATTAGTGTTTATATATTTTTTATTTTAGGGTTTGTTAGAGCGCTATTGTAACTATATTTCATACATACATACATACATACATACATACATACCCCGGTTTAAGGACACTCACTTTAAGTACACTCACGAGTAAGGACATAATCGCCCAATAGGCAAACGGCATCTCACGCATGCGCCTGTCAGCACGTCCTGATACATCCCCCTGATAAAGAGCCCTCTGTGGGTTCGAAACATCGAATCTATGTGATCTTTTGACAATATAGCTTTTTGAAAACTTACCTTCTGAGTGCTGCCTCTGCTTTGCCTTTCGTCTGGATGGTAACGTATTATTTACATATCATTAGGAGACAGGCACCAGGCCATTCTGGATTGTCTATTGGGAGTGCTGTCTCTTTTGTGTGTATATATATATTAAACAGTCATGTGAAAAAGAAAGTACACCCTCTTTGAATTCTATGGTTTTACATATCAGGGCATAAAAACAATCATCTGTTCCTTAGCAGGTCTAAAAATTAGGTAAATACAACCTCAGATGAACAACAACACATGACATATTACACTGCGTCATGATTTATTTTGCAAAAATAAAGCCAAAATGAAGAAGCTATGTGTGAAAAACTAAGTACACCCTTACTGCTTCCATAGGAATTAAGATGATATGTAGCAGACAGGTGCTGCCAATCAAATTACCTTGATTAATTGATCATCAGCAAGTGTGACCACTTCTATAAAAGCCGAAGTTTTAGCAGTTTGCTGGTCTGGAGCATTCAGGTGTGGGTTAACACAATGCCAGGGAGGAAAGACATCAGCAATGATCTTAGAGAAGCAATTGTTGCTGCCCATCAATCTGGGAAGGGTTATAAGGCCATTTCCAAACAATTTAAAGTCCATCATTCTACAGTGAGAAAGATTATTCAAAAGTGGAAAACATTCAAGCCATTGCCAATCTTCCAAGGAGTGGACATCCCAGCAAATTTACCCCAAGATCAGACCGTGCAATGCTCAGAGAAATTGCAAAATACCCAAGAGTTACATCTCAGACTCTACAGGCCTCAGTTAGCATGTTATATGTTAAAATTCATGACAGTACAATTAGAAAAAGACTGAACAAGTATGGTTTGTTTGGAAGGGTTGCCAGGAGAAAGCCTCTTCTCTCTAAAAATAACATGGTAGCACGGCTTAGGTTTGCAAAGTTGCATCTGAACAAACCACAAGACTTCTGGAACAATGTCCTTTGGACAGACGAGACCAAAGTGGAGATGTTTGGCCATAATGCACAGCGTCACGTTTGGCAAAAACCAAACATAGCATATCAGCACAAACACCTCATACCAACTGTCAAGCACGGTGGTGGAGGGGTGATGATTTGGGCTTGTTTTTGCAGCCACAGGACCTGGGAACCTTGCAATCATTGAGTCGACCATGAACTCCTCTGTATACCAAAGTATTCTAGAGTCAAATGTGAGGCCATCTGTCCGACAGCTAAGGCTTGGCCGAAATTGGGTCATGCAACAGGACAATGATCCCAAGCACACAAGCAAATCTACAACACAATTTCTGAAAAAGAAAAGAATCAAGGTGTTGCGTCAAAGTCCAGACCTCAACCTGATTAAAATGCTGTGGCTGGACCTTAAGAGAGCTGTGCATAAACAAATGCCCACAAACCTCAATGAACTGAAGCAACGTTGTAAAGAAGAGTGGGCCAAAATTCCTCCACAACGATGTGAGAGACTGATAAAGTCATACAGAAAACGATTACTTCAAGTTATTTCTGCTAAAGATGGTTCTACAAGCTATTGAATCATAAGGTGTACTTAGTTTTTCACACATGGCTTCTCCATTTTAGCTTTATTTTTGTTAAATAAATCATGACACAGTGTAATATGTCATGTGTTGTTCATCTGAGGTTGTATTTACCGAATTTTAAGACCTGCTAAGGAACAGATGATTGTTATTATGTCCTGATATGCAAATCCATAGAATTCAGTGAGGGCGTACTTTCTTTTTCACATGACTGTATATACAATATAACACACACACACACACACACGACACTTAGACATGGGGCACAACAGTGTAGGAATTGAGTGAGAGGAGGAAGGGGGGAATTGAGTGAGAGAGGAGGTCGAGGCAGTAGGACAATGGCAGCCAAAAAAAGTGGGCCCGTTTATTGGCACGCCTGAAAACAAGGTTAGCCACCCCTGCCCTGGGTGACCCAGTTACATTGATTTGATCAGGCAAATGGGTGTAACAATTAATCTAAGCCGTATATCCTGTATTATAACAGGGGATATGATAGAGAGAGATGGGTAGGCAGATAAGAAAGACAGGAGGGAGAGCGGGGTTGGGGGGGGGGGGGGGTGAGAGAAAGTGAAAGGGTGTGAGCAGTGAAGGGGGGGATATAAGTGTGTAACACTCCCTATGAGTGCCTTACCATCAGCACTGTGCCAAGTACAGTGACAGGCAGTATCCATTGCCAATACCTGTGAACAAAGGAGACACACTGGGGGTCTAGGACCCAGAAGAAGGAGTGACGTCACTGGATCTACACGGTGGAGCTCAGGGGCGGGCAGGCCAGAGGGGCAATTGCCTCCCAGGCCGGTCCTATTTCAGTTAGCACTGGCCGGGCACAGTCTGTTTCGTATAAAAGGAAACTTATCAAAATGTGGCGCTCTAAATTATCAGTTAATACACAGTGATACTGGTGCAAACTATATCCAAAAATAAAAAAGGATATATATATATAAACAGTGATACTTATACAAATCAATGGTAAGATGCAGCTGTGACCCGGTAGAGGTTGCTCGGTCAATCCTCGTGATATGAAGTATGAAGAAATGTCCGGGAAGCGCAATATGTGAAAAGAAATACAATTCGTGATAGTGCAATATTGTTAAAATTAAAATCTGGATTTAATATCTTGGCTCAATAGTTAATACTCACAAACGTGAGAGGGTATAGGGCACATAAAGGTATCTTTTTGTATGCTGCTCACTCGGTGGACAGGAGATGCAGAACTCAATGTTCCCCCAGATATGTGGACTCCCAAGCACCTTAATAGAAGATAAAACTGGACATAGTGCAGACCGTCTGAACAATTTATAATGGATAAGTGAAAAAGGGGATTACACACACATGGTATCAGTTAAAAACAAGCATTTAGATCTCTCTGGATCTCGTTGGCCAGATGGATGGTGTCTCCTCTTCCCCTCTCTCGTGGCGTGCGTTCCAGCGGTGCGTTCCACTCAACCGGAAGTGATGTCATCCGCTACGTCCACTTCCTGGGGTTTCGGCCGGCGCTGAAGGAAAACGTCACTCTACGCGTTTCACCACATAGGTTTCATCAGGAGTGACGTTTCAGTGGATAGGGGCGGTGTATATACCCTAATTCTGGGTCTCATTAGTCAGAAAAACACCTGATACTACTTTAACTCATAGTATACATCTGTGGCTATAATGAGCTATACAAAAATGCTATCTCTCTATTGCACACATATCAAATTTATAAGTTAACTCATATATGTTGTGCAAATAACATTTTTGGTATACAGTTCTTAAAAATACATATTATTTATACAATCATTTTAAAATACATCAGGTTTGTTAAAAATATATATTTGGTTAAAAATATATATATACTATTTAATCTTCAGTGCAAATATTAACAATAAAACATGTATAAACTTTCAATATAAAATACACTGCCTAAAAACACTTTAAAAATAGTTAAAACAGGTATTGCAGAGAAATTATCTCTAAACTGGAGGTATATATGTGGAAAGTGCTGGGCAAGAGGCATATTTCTAAAAAATGGAAAGATAAAATGTTAGTGCATTATAAAATCACAGAAAAGGTTTAAGATCAAATTCTAAATTCAAACCAGATGGAGATATAGTTTTTAGTTCGAACATCCAGAAGGATTCCCTTTTAATCAATGCTTTATTTCTGTTTCCTCCTCTCCAATGGGGCATAACTTGTTCGATTGCTTTAAATTTTAACCCCTTGGGGTCCGCATTATGTACCATCAAGAAGTGGTTTGGAACACTATGTGTGGTCATTTTTCGTTTAATATTTCCTATATGTTCCAAAATGCGTGTTTTTAGGGGTCTTATAGTTTTCCCTATATACTGTAGACCACAGTCACATTCAATCAGATAAATAACGAAATTGGACCTACAGTTTAAATGCTGTTTTATACTATATACCTTTTTTGTGATGTTAGATTCAAAGGTATTAGTATTCTTGCAACTATAATGGCAAGCAGTGCAGAATTTGCAATCAAAGAACCCTTTCGGTGGTTGTAACCACGTTGGGTTTTTATTTACAGTAGGACTCCTCAAAGCACTAGGTGCTACAAATTTCTTTACATTCGGTGCTTTTCTATATACCATTTGAACCTTGTTGGGCAGTGCAGTTCCTATAATGGGATCATTTCTCAATATAGACCAGTGACTGTTCAATATATCATTTATTTTGTGTGCATCCCTATTATACTGAGTAATAAAGGGTACCCTTAGCTTATCGTCTTCCCCACTTTTTTCTCTGGGGATCAACATAGACTCTCTGGATATTTGTCTTGTTTTATCCAACGCTTTTTGGATGACATTTGGCCTGTAGTTCCGTTCTGCAAACTTCCTGGACAGTGTAGTTGATTGTTCTTCATATACTTTGTTATCAGTGCAATTTCGTTTCAGTCTACAGTATTGGCCATATGGAATGTTGTTAATCCATTTATTAAGATGGCAACTGGACTGTAGGATGTAATTATTTGCATCCACATCTTTAAAGAAATTTTTTGTTTTAATAACATTGTTTTCTATATAAATGGTTAAGTCCAGGAAGTTTACAGTGGTTTTACTTACAATGGAGGTGAATCTAAGATTTAGCTCATTATTGTTCAGATACAGAAGAAATGTATCTAGATCCTCCAATGTACCCTTCCAAACAAAGACAATATCATCAATGAACCTCCGCCATGGTTGGTTGGTTTTTAACTGATACCATGTGAGTGTAATCCCCTTTTTCACTTATCCATTATAAATTGTTCAGACAGTCTGTTTCGTGCAGTGGCCGGCACTTGGCGGAGTGCTGGCCGGGACCCGGCCTCAGCGTGCCGCAACGGGCCGATAAGGTAAGACGCTGGGAAGCAGCAGTTACAGGCAAGACAAGCAAATGTCCCGACGCATTTCATCACAAATCTGAGACTTCCTCAGGGATCCCCGGGACAGTCTCCCAGCGCATTTCCTTGTCTATATAATCCAGTGCACAGCCGGCACACCATTTGCAAGTAAATAACCATTTGCATTTGGTGCTTATCCCATAAAGCAATAACAGACCATACGATACCGGTTGCAACACGACATCAAGGGACAGCACGCAGGTAAGTAAATCATAAATTTTCTATATTTGATAGAAGTCACAAAACCGACGTTCGGTCCCCCAGTGCGCACCACCTTGAGAAAGGTCCCACTGGGGGACCAAAACGTCGTTTTTTGTGTCTTCTATCAAATATAGAAAATTTCTGATTTACTTACCTGCGTGCTGTCCCTTGATGTCGTGTTGCAACCGGTATTGTATGGTCTATATATATATATATATATATACATATATATATTTTTTTTAAAAAATTATTATTATTTATTTATATATTTATTTATATATATATATATATATATATATATATATATATATATATATATATATATATATATATATATATTTATTTATTGTGTGGCCGTTGTGTATTTTTTTTTATTGTGGGTAGCGGGGGTGGGCGAAGTGAGTATTAGCCCCAACGGTGGTTGTTTAGGGCTTGCGGGTGGGTAGCGGGAGGGCTTAACCCTTCATGACCGTAGCGGTATTAACCGCTAAGGTCATGAAGGGGTTAAGTGCACCCGCAACCCCCCCGCAACCTCTAAACAACCACCAAGGGCCAAATACCCCCTTCACCCACTCCTGCTACCCACAAAAAAACTGGCACGGCTGGATAACCCCTTCATTGCCTTAGCGGTTAGCCGCTAGGGTAATGAAGTGGGCTTTAAATGCATTTTTCCTGCCTCGGATGCATGCCGGGGGGCTCCGGTGCTGGTATTAATGGGTATCAGCTCCGGAGACCACCGGCCTCAATCCCATTGCGAAAAGTGGCATATCGGCACCCGGCTGCCCAAAAGTTTTTTTCGGCTAAAAAAAGCCGATTTTTGGAGCTTATCGGCGCTTACTGAATCGGAGAGGCAATATTGGCAAAAAACGGCTTTTCGGTGCTTACTGCATGAGGCCCTATATCTGGTAAATTAGGTACAACAGAATTGACTTCAGTATGCTTATACGCTCCCAATGAAGGCCAGGAAACATTTATCAGCGAGGCATTCGAAACAATCAGCCGACATAGGAGAGGTCATTTAATTATTGGAGGCGATCTCAACACTATTATTGATGGCAATAAAGACAAAGCGAGAAAGTTAGATAGAGAACGCAACTCAAAACTGAAACACTCAATAGCTCTCAAAAACAGCAGAAGAATGTGCGGGTTGATAGATGTTTGGCGGTTGATGAATCCCATAACAAGCGGGTTCTCATTCTACTCGGCCCCCCACAAACAACACACACGTATAGACTACATGTTTATATCAGGAGAGCTGGCCAACCGAATAGTAAAATCAGAGATAGATAATATCACCCGGTCAGACCATGCCCAGGTGCCATTAGTATTAAGGGACCAGAGACCACCGGCCGGCGCACGCTGGCGAATGAACGACCTCCTGCTTAGGATACCTGAGTCCAAACAAAAGGTAGGGGCCGCCATACAAGACTATTTTTCAATAAATGATAACGGTCAAGTAGGAGAGGGCACCCTATGGGCCGCCCACAAAGCCACTCTTAGAGGTAAAATAATTTGCATTGCATCGCACAGGAAAAGAGAGAAAAATAAGAGGATAAATAGTTTAAATGACAGCATTAGGGAGAACGAGGAGAGCTACCAAAGAAAACCAACAGACGAAATTAGAGCAAAAATCGATAAGGATAGAATTGAGCTTAAAAATATACAAATAGAGGATACTGAGAAAGCAATGCGCTGGACAAACCAAATATTCTATGAGAAAGGTAATAAAGCGGATAGATACTTGGCAGCCAAACTCCGTAATAAGATGTCCAGTCTTGATATATACAGTATAAAGACTGGTCATAATAAATGGACATATAACCCTGCAGAGATCAACAAAGAGTTTGTGACATACTACAACAACTTATATAACCTATCAAAACATGGCCATATAAGTGTTGATCTAGCATCAAAACTAGATGACTATATAAAAACAACTATGTTGTCTAGGTTAGATGAGACAGAAACAAACCACTTAGGAGCCCCTGCAACAGCGGAGGAAGTGTCTGCTGCCATCAAATCTCTTAAAAACTCTAAAGCCCCGGGCCTGGATGGGTTCACGAATTTCTATTATAAAAAGTTTGAGAACACATTGAAACCCTATCTGGTCAGATGGTTCAACAACATTTTAGAAGGCGAAACCCTACTTTCTGAATCACTAGCAGCCTCAATTATAGTAATCCCTAAAGAAGGGAAAGACCGTACATTATGCCCCAGCTACAGACCTATATCTTTGATAAACACGGATATAAAACTGTTTGCAAAAATATTGGCTTTCAGACTGAATAAGGTTCTCAATATTCTGATTGACCCAGATCAAGTGGGGTTTACCCCAGAACGACAAGCCTCAGATAATATCCGGAGAATTATCAATATTATCCATAACAGCAACACAAAACAACGCCCCACACTGGTACTAGGACTCGATGCAGAAAAAGCATTCGATAGGGTGGCCTGGCCCTTTATGTTTAGCGTGCTAAGAGAGGTGGGACTACACGAAAATTTTATTAATGGTATCACTGCACTATACTCTAGGCCAACAGCTACACTCTGTACGTCAGGCTATACTTCAGCACCCTTTGAGATCTCCAATGGTACTAGGCAGGGATGTCCGTTATCTCCTCTGCAGTTTGCTATATGCATAGAAGTTCTGGCCTCTAAAATACGATCAAATCCAGAGATACAAGGTATCCCCATAGGCGACAGGGTTTATAAAGTATCCCTTTTCGCTGACGACATCTTGCTCTCCCTGACAAAACCAGAGACATCCCTAAGAAGTCTGTTGGACACTCTAGACGAATTCGACAAATTCTCAAACTTCAAAGTTAACCACACTAAATCAGAAGCTATGAGAAAAAGAAAACGAGTTGAAAAAGAAATTTCCTATAAAATGGAAAACAGACAAGTTAAGGTATCTAGGGATAAATATCACACAAACATACGAGGATATATACAGTTAGGTCCGGAAATAATTGGACACTGACACAATTTTCATAATTTTGGCTCTGCACGCCACCACAATGGATTTGAAATGAAACAACTGAAATTCAATAGAAGTGCAGACTTTCAGCTTTAATTCAAGGTGTTGAACAAGAATATCATATGAAACGTTTAGGAATTGCACCCATTTTTATACACAGTCCCCTTATTTCAGGGGCTCAAATGTAATTGGACAAATTAACACAATCATAAATAAAATGTTCATTTTTAATACTTTGTCAAGAATCCTTTGCAAGCAATGACTGCTTGAAGTCTGGAACGCATGGACATCACCAAACGCTGAGTTTCCTCCTTTGTGATGCTTTGCCAGGCCTTTACTGCAGCTGTCTTCAGTTGTTGTTTGTTCGTGGGTCTTTCTGCCATAAGTTTTGTGTTCAGCAAGTGAAATGCATGCTCGATCGGGTTGAGATCAGGTGATTGACTCGGCCATTGCAGAATATTCCACTACTTTGCCTTAAAAAACTCCTGGGTTGCTTTCGCAGTATGTTTTGGCTCATTGTCCATCTGTAAAGTGAAGCGCCATCCAATCAACTTCGTTGAATTTGGCTGAATCTGAGCAGACAATATATCCCTATACACTTCAGAATTCATCCAGCTGCTTCTGTCTTCTGTCACATCATCAATAAACACTAGTGACCCAGTGCCATTGTAAGCCATGCATGCCCAGGCCATCACACTGCCTCCACCGTGTTTACAGATGATGTGGTATGCTTCTGATCATGAGCCGTTCCAAGCCTTCTCCACACTTTTTTCTTCCCATCATTCTGGTACAGGTTGATCTTAGTTTCATCTGTCCAAAGAATGCTGTTCCAGAACTGGGCTGGCTTTTTTAGATATTGGTTGGCAAAGTCTAATCAGGCCTTTCTATTCTTTTTTTTTTTCCATAAAGTTTTTTTATTAGGCATTGATACAACAGAAAAAGAAAATACATTGCAGTTCACAGTACCTAATAGTTTTAACAGGTTTTTTGGGGAATAAAGAGAGACAAACTAAGTTGTCGAGTCGGGGGTTTGCCTTCAAGAGGGGATGGCAGAGAGGGGGGGTGAGGAGGGGGGTGGGGGGAAAGGGGTAGAGTGGGAGAGGGGGTTTGCCTCCTGACTGAGGGGGATTTGATTGAGGTGTTACTGACCGTTCTGTTCTGACTGACAGATTAAATCTGTCAGTGGTGATATTGGATACCGAGGCTTGAGCCTCATTACTCCAAGTTCTCTTGTTGAGTGTATTGTCGCACTCTATAGGAAGCTTCTTGATCTGTGTTACTTGCCACAGTTGAGTTGGTTTCACAGGTTCAGCGCTGTGATGGGTCGTGGGTAGCGGTCAAATGGGTTTGCAGAGATCGCAGCAAGCTTCTTGATCAGCGGGTTTGAGTTCTGGTCCAGTTCCTTGTAGAATTTCTTGTTGAGCTTCTTTAGATGTTCATCTAACATCTCGATGCCCAGTTCCCTATGAAGGTCTGCTATTCTTGTAGGAAGTGGAGCGTTGGACGCAATCCGCAACGCCTTGTTCTGTAATTTTTGGAGAGATGATCTTTGATATTGGTGGCAACCACTCCACACCGGGGAGGCGTATGTCATTGTGGGTCTAATGATCGCCTTGATCACATTGACTTTGCTCTTGATGGGCATGGTCCTTGTCTTCAGCAGAGGGTACAGTGCTGCCAGCTTGGTTGTTGCCTTCTGTTGAATCTTCTCAATGTGGTTTCTCCAGCTTAGCTTGCTATCTAGGATTACCCCTAGGTAAGAGCTGTTTGGCTCCCATTTGACAGCCTCTCCGTTGAGGGTGATTGGCGGGTGTGCCTTGATCCTCTTTTTGGTAAACAGTGTAGCTGTAGTCTTGCTGGAGTTCAGTCCTACTTGCCAGTCGCTGTACCATGTTGATAGCATGTCTAGTGCTTTCTGGATGTTCTTAGCTACTTCTTTCTCTCTGAAGGACTGGGAGATGACTGCCACATCATCTGCGTAGAGTGCCAGTTGAGTCTTGTGGAGGTCTGTGGGGATGTCATTCATGAAGAGGTTGAAAAGGAAAGGTCCCAGGACTGATCCCTGTGGCACGCCAGCGCGGATGGGGCGTGTTGTTGAGAGCTCTTCCCGCACAGCCACGTGGAATGTGCGCTCCCGCAAGTAGCTTGCAGTCAGCTTAATCAGGTAGTTTGGGAATTTCAGGTTGATCATTTTGTGCAGTAGTCCTTCATGCCAAACTCTGTCAAACGCTTTGGCCACGTCCAAGAAGACAACTCCAGTTGATTTGTGGATGTTGAATCCATGGCTTATTATGTCAACGACTCGCAGCAGCTGATGGTTGGTTGAGTGGTCCTTCCGGAATCCAAATTGCTCCTTTAGTAGAATGTTTTTACCAGAGGCAAAGTGGCGGAGGCGCGTAAGAATAACTTTCTCCAGGAGTTTCGACAGTCCAGAGAGCAGGCTTATCGGACGGTAGTTTGCAGGATCCCTCAGTGGTTTTCCAGGCTTTGGAAATACAATGACCTTGGCTTCCTTCCAGGATTGAGGAAAGTGCTGGAGCCGCACGCATGCATTGAAGATTTCTGTGAGGCATTCCATGGCTGCTGGCGGAAGCTTCTTGATGGCCAGGTTGGTAATTCCGTCACTTCCTGGTGCTTTGCCATTTGCCAGCTTTTCTGCAAGTTGCGTTATCTCGGTCCTGGTGCATCCTTCAAGGGTTTCCGCTTCGGTCTCTGGTAGGTGCTCGGTAAGATGCCTGTTAACTCCTTGCTCAACTTCCCGTGCTATTTTGCTGGCTTGGTTAGGCCTAAAAGTTGTCTCCAGTGTGTCAGCGAGAACCTCTGCCTTGTCCTTGTTGCTACATGCCAGGTGGGTCTGGCCCTGGATGGGTGGATTAGGCTCCTTCTTCCCGGTCAGGCGTCGGGTCATTCTCCAAACAGAGTTGTCGGATTCCTTCAGCTTGGCTGCTGCGGCCTCCCACCTCTCCCCCCGGTGTTGGCTGATTTGCTGTCGCAGTAGTCTGGCAAGTGAGTTGTACTTTACCAGAAGGTCAGGTGTGCGGAACTTCTGCCACTGGCGTCGGGCCCTGTTTTTCTCAGCAATCGCTTGCTTGATCCCGCTCGGTAGGTCGTAGATGGAGCAGCGTTTGGGCATCTGTTTCGGGACGCTGTGCTCTATTGCATGTTGAGGTGTTGGTTAATGTTTTAGCTTTTCAGGATTTTTGTTCCCTTGTGGGAGGAGTTTTGTGTTCTCTACCTTGGTGGGGCGGGTTGTCTGTCCCTGGTTAGAAGAATCCATGGTTCCCATACTGATTCGTACGCAGGAAGGTTTTGTCTCAGGACGGCAGTTAGCCGCTCCATGAGCATCACCTCATTGATTCTCTTTTTTATTGATCCCAAGGCTGGCGTGGTCATTTTCCTCCAGGAGGCCGCTATCTCACATCTCGCCGCAGTGAGAATGAAGGATATTAATTTCCTAGTTGGTCGGACAATGTCGGACATCGGTCTGGCCAATAGGAAGGTCAGTGGCTCAATAGGTAGATCTAGGTCAGTGACCTCTTTTATCAAAATTTGGACCTTGGCCCAGTACTTAACAATTTCTGGACATGACCACCAGATGTGGACCATGTCCCCTCTATTGCCACAGCCTCTCCAACATTGGTCTGATGCCAGAGGGTAGATTTGGTTTAATCGTGCTGGAGTAAGATACCAGCCAAACATAACTTTATAGATATTTTCATTTATTGTGGTGCATAGGGAAGTTTCTGAGGCTGCCTGCCAGATTTCTTCCCAAGTCTCTCTGTCTATAGGTATGCTCAGGTCTGAGGCCCATTTGAGCATATAATCGTGCTGGATTAAGGCCGTTGGGTTCTCCAGAATCCGGTAGATCTCAGATATAAGACCTTTCTGATGGGTCTTGACCTTACAGAGATATTCAAATCTCGTGAGAGTGGGGTATTCTGGGAATGGGCATGTTTGTCGAATGAAATGTCTGATTTGAAGATATTTGAATGTGTCCAATTCTCTGATTTGATATTTTGCCCTCAAGTCTTGATAGCTCAGGAGCTTCCCAAAGCTTAGGAGATCGGCAATCGCCCCGATACCGCGTGTTTTGAGTTGGTCGAACAGTTTAGATCCACATCCCGGAGGGAATTTCGGGTTGTTGGGGATAGGTGTCAGTTGGGAGCTTGATGAGGATAGGCCATATTTATGTTTTCATCTCATCCAGATTTCCCAAGTGGCAAGGAGCGAGAGATCCCTGTCAATACCCTTTTGGAAGATGTCTATGTACTGCCCTCGCATGTATGCAGGGTAGAACACTGACTTCTTCTTAAAACCTGAATTGGTACTACCCAGAAAATCTAAGGGGTCCTTTATAGTGTTATTCTCGTTAAAGAGATCCATCAGGTCCTGCTGTTGGCACTGGTCTTGGAAACCTAGGGGAATAAGGACAACAGGGTTAACATCAAACAGGGGTAACATTGCATTGGAATTATTACTTCGAGTGGAAAAGAACCGTTTAAGGGTTAACTTCCTAGTGAATTTAAATACATCCACCATAGTTGAAAACAAATTGAATTGTTGAATTGTGCACTTGGTGCAAAATATAGTCCCAGGTGTAAAACGGACAGTTCTGCTTGTGTCAGTTCATGTTTGGAGATGTTTATAACATTACTGGTCTCAATGCTCAAGTTTTCAATCTCTTTGAGGGCATTCCACTGTATGCTCTTTCTCCTGCCTCTCCTTGTCTTTCCCCGTTTTTTGAGGGCTTCTGACTGGCCGGTCTATTCGGATGCATCATCTCACTGGTTCCTGCCTTTTCGTCACCGGACGATGGATAGAAGTCACTCTCAGAGAATGAAACAGATACAGCATGTGATGTTAATTCATTATCTTTGTTCCCTTTTAACATGGATTTGTTACCCCCACCTTCTTTATATGATTTCTTGGTTTTGGGTTTACCCTTAGTTCTAGGGGGTAATTTTTGCCACATATAGATCTGGTGCACTTCGTAGTCAGCCTTATCTCGCTCAAATTTAGTTTGCTTGTTAAGCATAATGGTTTTCTCTTGCTTATTGAGCTTGTTAGCCGTTTTCAGATCTAGATCTTTAAAGTTTTCCATCTGTGAAAAGGCTTTCAACTTGTGCTGCAGTTCTGCTATTTGTTTAGACACAATTTTAATCTCTTCAGATTTACATCTTATGATAAGGTCCATTAGTTTAAATGAGCAGTCGTTGAGGATCAGGCACCATTGTTGCTCAAACTCCCCATTCACAAAACCAAAAGAGGGTGTTTTGGTGTGGCGTAACCCTCTAGGAATGCGTTTGACGCGATTGTAATTCTCCATGGTTGTTATTTCCCACCATATTCTCTGCCGTAATAATAAGCATTTTTCCAACTTAGCAAAGTGTATTTTGAGGTCTGCAGTGTCCTCACAAAAAAGTTCTGTGTTATTGCTAAAAATGGCCTCCGCTCTGTGCATGCGATTGGCAGTGTTGCAACAGCTGAATAAAAACTCAGGATCTTGCTCATGTGCAGTATCCATGCTGGTGTAGCCCTTTAACGTGTGTGTGTATATACCAAGTGTATAGATGCACGAGGTTGCTCCCAATGTTGCCCAAACAAGTTGTCAGGGAATTCTAGTAAGAGAACCCCAGGAGAGTGGTAATAAGCTTCTAGACATGAGCTGCTGACAGAGAGTAATCCAACATACAGTGACACTGTCATGCGCTTCCGTGTAGGTAAGCAAACGCACCCTTAGGGTGTCTCCAGACACTGGAGCTATGTGGGAGGGAGCTATGTGTGGCCACTGAGTTGACCCGTGCAGGGGGGTGTCCTCTTACCTCTCCTGCATCGTTGGTCTGGGACCCGCTCTCCTCACCAGCTCCTGCGTGCCGCCGTCAGTGAAGTCCAGGTAGATGAAAAGAAACGGCGCAACTGCGCATGTCTGAAGAAATGAAGCTCCCGGATGTTTCTTCTGAAAAACTTTATTCAACACACACAAGGGCTACACCGCAATCTCCCCCTCTAAGCGTTTCACCCTTACAGATAGGGCTTCGTCTCGGAGTGGGGAGAAGCGGTGACTGCCTGCTTAAATACACTCAAAAGCCCGCGAAAATCAAATTAAAATTTAACCTGTTCAGTACCTTTGTCTGTTTATATGTTAATTTCCTATGTCCTGCTGGTACATTACAAAAATAAATGTGGTCTGTCTCAGACATATATAAATACACATAGGATATAGTGTCAGGCAGTGTATTGACAGTAAATCAATATTTTAAAAAGCTAGTCTCATCACTGCAAAGATGTAAATGGTTTCTTAAGTCTATGTCATATGGTTAATCACAGCTTCAAATCTATATTGATATGTAAACCCTTTTGTCAATATAAAGACACATATTAAGCATACCATTTCTAGTAGATATTAAATGATGCTGTTTGACATTAGAAAAATGGACCAAATACCATGAATGGGGGAGGGGGGGGGGGATGGGAAAAACAAGGAGGTGGAAAAGGGGGGGGGGGGGGGGGCGGGGGGGGGGAGAGGAAAATTTATTTTCCTCTCCCCCCCCCCTTTTCCACCTCCTTGTTTTTCCCATCCCCCCCCTCCCCCCATTTATTTTTGTAATGTACCAGCAGGACATAGGAAATTAACATATAAACAGGCAAAGGTACTGAACAGGTTAAATTTTAATTTGATTTTCGCGGGCTTTTGAGTGTATTTAAGCAGGCAGTCACCGCTTCTCCCCACTCCGAGACGAAGCCCTATCTGTAAGGGTGAAACGCGTAGAGGGGGAGATTGCGGTGTAGCCCTTGTGTGTGTTGAATAAAGTTTTTCAGAAGAAACATCCGGGAGCTTCATTTCTTCAGACATGCGCAGTTGCGCCATTTCTTTTCATCTACCGGGGTCTTTATCTAAAGCTAAATAAACTCTATGTCAACGTTCAGCTCTGTGCGCAACCAGGGGGGGGTTACTTAACTTGGGGTAACAGGGGTAAAACGAACTGAGAAGGTGTGTGCATGTTTTTACATTACAGACCCTGTCCCTTATGGATCATCAGCGGGGTGCAGCGATCTGGGTCAAGATTTGTCCTGAGGCTCTGTCGCACATCAAGTTGATTCCTAGGAAAGTCAGGATCTGCCTCTGCTCGCGGCCTCAGGTAGTGCGTTGGTCCTCCCTCAGCCGAGGGGGGGGGGGGCAAGAGGCACAACGCGGGGTAGGGTCTGATGTTATTCCGGTGACTCTCCGAAACCAGATTCTCGGTGTCTGGGCAGGCCCGTCATGAAGACCCGTGTGCTGAGACGGTAGTCGAAGGGGATGCGCCGCGCAAGAGGGACAGCGCCAGCTGCAGTTCTTCTGGAACTCGATGGGGCGCCCCCTGGAAAAGCAAGGCCTCTCGCGCCGCCATTTTACCTTCTGGGGACAGATGGTGGGGCTCTCCCGGGACGGCTGAACGAGTAAGTATTGCAGCGGTTACCTCATTTCTCCCGGGGATGTCGTTTCTCCGCGATCCTTTCCGAGGTTCTTATCGGCTGATCCTCCTTGTCGCTGGGTCAATTTCCGGCTGGTTCGGCGGTCCGAAGAGGTTCCAGGGCAAGGCCCAAGGCCTTCGCTAGGTGTTCCATGTCTTCGGGGTATCGTATAGAGAGGAATTTGCTTTTATGGTTGATGACCAGTTTAAAGGGGAATCCCCACTTATACTTTATGCCCTTCTCACGGAGGAGCAGTGTGAGGGGGCGCATCTCCTTCCGACGGTCCACCGTTAACTTCGAGAGGTCGTTGTAGACCTGGAGTGTTTCTCCCCGGAACATGATAGTGTCTCTCACCCAGCACGCTCCGATGAGCTTTTCCTTAGTGGTGTAACTGTGGAGCCGCACGATTACATCCCGCCGTCGGTTCGCGTCATCAGATCGTGGGCCTAGCGCTCTGTGCGCTCTGTCGATCTCCATATCGCGTTGTTCTAGGTCTGCGCATATGGAGATGAAAAGATCTGCCAGGTATTCACGCAGGTGGCCGGGTTGGATCGCTTCCGGAATGCCGCGGATCCGTAGATTCTGGCGGCAATCCCGGTTTTCTTGATCCTCCAGGCCGTCGCGGAGGGAATGAATTTCTCGGCCTAGCCGAATGATTTCCTCATCCGCATCAGTTTGGTGTTGCAGGGCCTCTTCGAGCCTGTTCTCCAGCGTCGTGGTGCGCTCCTGGAGGCCCTGAATGTCCTGCTTGATTGCCGTGACCGCTTCCTTGAGGTCAGCTTGCAGTGTTCTCTGCAGTTTGGCATGTAGTTCCTCAAGGAACTCTTTCGTAATTCCCCCGTCCGGGGGGGGGGGGGTGTTTCAGCGGGGCTTGCGGGGTCTGCTCGGCCTTGTGTGCCTCGTGCTCCTGGCGGTGATCCGCCATCTTGTTTTTTTCCCCCTGCATTGGTGTGCTGTTTCGCGGGGGTAAAGTATCTACCAACCCCTTGGGCAGGCTGGTTTTTCCCCTTGGTTGACATCCCTTATGCTTTGGGAGGTAAGAGGGAGTTTTTGGGGGATTTTTTCCGGACGGAAAATGTCTATTTTATGTGGTTATCTGAGTGGGTCTCCGGAGCTCTCCCTTCACCCGTCCGCTCTGGTTGACGTCATCGGCACGCCCCTCTGGCCTTTCTATTCTTAAGGCTTATGAATGGTTTGCACCTTGTGGTGAACCCTCTGTATTTGCTCTCGTGAATTCTTCTCTTTATGGTAGACTTGGATAATGATATGCCTACCTCCTGGAGAGTGTTCTTCACTTGGCTGGATGTTGTGAACGGGGTTTTCTTTACCATGGAAAGGATCCTATGATCATCCACCACTGTTGTCTTCCGTGGACGTCCAGGCCTTTTTGTTCATTTGTTCATATTCATTATTTAACGGCAACTTGAATTTGTTTTGGTACACAGCCAAAATAACAAAACTTGTACCAGTGTCCAATTATTTCCGGACCTAACTGCATAATGCAAACTATCCAGACTTAATCAAAACTCTGAAAAAAGATTTAATAAAATGGTCAGGACACCAGATATCCTGGTCAGGCAGGATTACATCAGTCAAAATGAACCTTCTTCCAAGAATTTTGTATTTATTTCAAGTTTTGCCGGTAACAGTTCCAGCTAGAATAATTAGAGACCTGGAAAGTGAGATAGCAAAGTTTATATGGAAAAGCAGGAAGCCGAGAATTAAGAAAAAATAAATGGTGCTACCTCTGTCCAATGGCGGCCTAGGGCAACCGGATCTAGCCAAGTACTACGAAGCGGCCAGATTGAGCGCATTAATTTATTGGTCTGCAACCCCGGGTACAAAACCATGGGTAGATATTGAGAGATCAGAAGCCCGACAGCCAGACTTGACAACTCTTTTATGGATAAAGAAGGAACACAGAGCAGAACACTATAAAGTTCATCCAGTTCTCACACACTCCCTAACCATCTGGGATAAAAACTGTAAATATAAGCAGATCTCATCTATCCCTTCGCCACTAACACCGATCAGGTTTAACCAAGAATTCACCCCATCACTCCACTCAAATGTCTTTAAAAAATGGGAAGAAAAAGGGCTATCCACCATTGGGAAAATGTTAAAGGGAAATAGGATTAAGTCATTTATTGAAATAACAGAGGAATATGGGGTCCCAAACACGCAGATAACTCAAACACTATGTTCTACCTATACAACCAAAGGATAATTGGATCAGACCCCTAACCACATTTGAGAGCTTGTATCAGCGAGGCAAATACCGTAAAGGGACGATCGCTCAATTTTATCAGGTTCTAATACGCCAGTTTAACAACCAAACAAGTAAAAATGTCTCAGAATGGGAAAGAGATCTAGGTAAATCTTTAGATGACGAGGATTGGGAGGAAATTTATGACAGAATAGCCAGAGCTTCCCGATGCTCAGCAGTTAGAGAAACGGATCTGAAAATTCTCCATAGGTGGTACTACACGCCTGCGCGCCTCCACTCTTTTTTTCCCACTAACCTCCCCAATGTGCCGGCGTAACTGCGGACAACTAGGCACGTTCAAACATATCTGGTGGTCATGCCCCAAGATTATCCTTTACTGGGGAAGAATTAGAAGATTAATAAAAAGGGGTTTCAGGTTTAGATCTGAGCTGGGATATGGAAACTGTGCTTTTACTAAAACCTATAGAAGGTCTTGAAAGGAAAGTAGATTATTTAATAATGCAAATTCTCTCGGCAGCAAAATCAATGATCGCAAAATACTGGAAGCAGAACGCCTCCCCACCAATCACCACTGTAATCCAAAAAATGAATCTTGTTTTGACCATGGAGAGACTCACTAGTTTAATCCACTATAGACATAACAGTTTCCTGACGACTTGGGACCCCTGGGCGACCTATGTATGGCAAAACCCAAATCTGTCTTAGACTGTGAATTCAGAGATTTCCATTAATCAGATTGATTATACTTCTATTCTATTAAGTGTATGTAAATATATATAATTGATCGAGCACTCCCCGCGCGGAGACCATTGCGGATGTACCCCCCACCACCCACCCTCTTTATTTTCTGTATCCCCATCCCCTCCCCCCACCCTCCCCTTTTATGTTTTGAAAAAAATAATAAAACACAAGTTTAAAAAAAAAAAAAAAGAGACACATCTAAAGTGTCTACAAGAGTTAATTTTGGAGGTGAAGATTGGAGGTGAAGATTGGAGGAAGATCTGGACTCTGCATTACAACTTTGCCACTGTGAGACATTCACTTTTAACATCTGTGATTATTTGTACACTTTTATCCTCCATTACCTGGGAAGTCTCTCCTCCTGCATCTCACTATGCCCTCCCTACGCTTTTTCTGTTTACTGTTTCCTCACTCCTTTTGTGAATGTCTCTGTTCTCTCCAACATCCCCACTCCCCACTGCACCATTATTTATACACCCCTCTCCCAACAACTTCTATACCCCGCAACAAAAAACATATACTCCTTCCCGCTGCTGGGGATCTCCCCATAGCCTGAAGCCAGACATACACACCTGATCTCACTCATGCCTCCCTGCCATCACTTCCCCTGTAAATGGTGTTAACCTTTTCACTTAATACTGACCAGCCTTAAATCTCACCCCACAAATCAAGTATCCCAACAGCCTGCACTCATGGCTATTGTCCCACACTCAGTCACTCCTACCACCCATTGTGACCAAGTATTGCCATCTACAGCACTTACTCCCTCACCTACTGTCTCTGTAAGTTTCCCATTAAACATCTTAGATTGTAAGCTCTTCGGGGCGGGGATTTCCATTCTTATTGTCTGATTTTGCTGCACTTATTGTATAATTATAATTCCCTATACTGTATTCTTTGTGAAGCACTGAGTACATTTTTGGCGCTATATAAATAAAGACATACAATACAATTCTATACACAGGAAAGGTCTGTTTAGTGCCAGCCTGGACAAGGTGATAAAAAAGTGGAGCTAATAAAAGTATAAATAGCGTTTCCAAAAATATAACATTTTGATGAACACTTTTTTTACTTAGACGTGGGATGTTCTCTCTGGGTTTTTTCTAAGAATCGATATTTTTAACGCACCCAAAAGAAGGTACCATATTGTTGGCCATACAACATTACTGTACAGTCGGGCCCCCCTTCTTGGCGTTTCGCTTCTTGGCAATCTGTCAATACGGCGGTACCAAGAAGGTGGCCGCCATGTCTGCGCATGCGCAGAAGGGGGACGGCCGAGTTTGCGCATGCGCAGAACATGGAAGTGGCAGATTTTGCGCATGCGGAGAAGGGGGGACTGCAAGACTGTGCATGCGCAGAAGGGTAGGAGATGCCGAAAATCGCTGGTTCCGCTTTTCGGCAATTTTGGCTTTGCGGCGGCGCCGCCATGGAACGGAACCCGCCGTATGAGCGGGGCCCTCCTGTATTACACCATAAAAATAAGTAACGTTTTTTGGAGATAAATTTGCATTATTAGGTTATCGAAAGTTAATGAATCCGAGCCTTAGAGTGTAAGCTCTTGGGACAGTGTCTCCTGCTGGCGTTATATAAACAGAATGATACATACATTAGACAATCTCTTATTTTATACGAGGGAGGTAACAGTGAGTTCATGGTCCGTACGGAGGAAATTTGCAGAAAATTCAAAGTCACTTAAGTGATTTTAAGTCTTTTAATATTCAAACCATAAACAGAGCAAATTGATAAGGATCATATATAATCCCGTATCTATAGTAAGCCTCAGATAGTTACATTTACTGCAATAATATTAAGACTATTGATAATAATATCATTTTATAGGATTTAATGCCATTCTTAGGACTCTTTCCTTCTCCTGCGCGTGGTCCTTATTTCCTGCAGCAAGCCTAAAAGATAAATAAGAGAAGTTATAGGGAGCGTTTATATGGGGTAATAGGAGGAGTTATAGGGAGCGGTTATATGGGGTAATAGGAGGAGTTATAGGGAGCGTTTATATGGGGTAATAGGAGGAGTTATAGGGAGCGGTTATATGGGGTAATAGGAGGAGTTATAGGGAGCGGTTATATGGGGTAATAGGAGGAGTTATAGGGAGCGGTTATATGGGGTATTGGGAGAAGTTATAGGGAGCGGTTATATGGGGTAATAGGAGTTATAGGGAGCGTTTATATGGGGTAATAGGAGTTATAGGAAGTGGTTATATGGGGTAATAGGAGTTATAGGGAGTGGTTATATGGGGTAATAGGAGGAGTTATAGGGAGTGGTTATATGGGGTAATAGGAGGAGTTATAGGGAGCGGTTATATGGGGTAATAGGAGGAGTTATAGGGAGTGGTTATATGGGGTAATAGGAGTTATAGGGAGTGGTTATATGGGGTAATAGGAGGAGTTATAGGGAGCGGTTATATGGGGTAATAGGAGGAGTTATAGGGAGCGGTTATATGGGGTAATAGGAGGAGTTATAGGGAGTGGTTATATGGGGTATTGGGAGAAGTTATAGGGAGCGGTTATATGGGGTAATAGGAGTTATAGGGAGCGTTTATATGGGGTAATAGGAGGAGTTATAGGAAGTGGTTATATGGGGTAATAGGAGTTATAGGGAGTGGTTATATGGGGTAATAGGAAGAGGGGTTATATGGGGTTATAGGAAACAGTTATATGGGGTAATAGGAGGGGTTATAGGGAATGGTTATATGGGGAAATAGGAAGGGTTACAGGGAGCGGTTATATGGGGTAATAGGGAGAGTTAAATGGAGAGATTATATGGGGTAATCAGAGAAGTTATAGGGAGTGGTTATATGGTGTTATAGGGAGCGTTTATATGGGGTAATAGGAGTCATAGGGAACGGTTATATGGGGCAATAGGAGGAGTTATTTAGAGGGGTTATATGGGGTAATAGGCGGAGTTATAGAGAGGGGTTATATGGGGTACTAGGAGTTATAGGGAGCATTTATATGGGGCAATAGAAAGGGGTTATAGGTAGAGGTTATATGGGGTAATAGGTAGAGATATAGGGAGCGGTTATATGGGGCATAGGAGGAGTTATAGTGAGGGCTTATATGGGGTAATAGGAGGAGTTATAGGGAGGGGTTATATGAGGTATTAGGAAGAGATATATACGGGGGAACAGCAGAGCTGTGTGGGGTTAGCGCTGGAATAGCAGGAGGGTCTGCAGAATTTAATTAATGACAAGGATGAAATGACGGCAAAAACTTACTGTTCTCCCAACGCAGAAGCAGAAAATAAGGCTGAAAACTATTCCTAGTCCGATGAAAATATAATGTATAATCAGGATGGAGAAAGCAAAGAGATACAGGGTGCGGTCGCAGTTGCCGGGGTATGTATTGTACACTCTGAACACCCACACGCTGCCTGAAAAATACACAGAAAGTCACATTGTATTAACCCTCTCACTGCCAGCCTTCCACACATTGCACAGGATCTGTAAATGACAAAGCAGTGGTACTGAGCGGGTTCTTACCTGCAATAAACCAGGCGAAGCAGAAAAGGGCAACAAGAACGCTGAGGATTTTCCTTGCTTTGGGAAGACAGAACTCCAGCGGAAACAGGACCCAGAAGGAGAAGCTAAAAGCCCCCGCAACGATCAAATATATAGGGATATACGGCTCAATATTGCATTGATTTATGTGTATGGCACCTGTAGGGAGAGAGAGAGAGGTAAGGGCAAAATATAGGATGTCTGGCAAAGGCGTGGTTAATGGGTTAAAGGGTCAGTCCCTCATAGGGGCAAAGTGACCTAATGACGGACATGTTTAATGGGTTAAAGGGTCAGTCCCACGTAGGAGCAAAGTGACCTAATGGCAGGGACGTGTTTAATGGGTTAAAATTGACAGTCCTGTGTAGGAGCAAAGTGACCCAATAGCAAAGATAAATGTACTTAGTTTAAGAGGACAATGTCACTGACCCGGTTACTTTTTATTGTAAACCCTGCGAGTGGGAAACACCCTCTTTTCACGTCAGGGAAAGGTAGCAGGGACTCAATTACATACGTCTATAGCTCCTTCACTTACCTA
>NC_134496.1:15364541-15424541 GCF_040206685.1 Ascaphus truei | reverse complement strand
ACACTGTACATCTGATGAGCAGGTTGTACACACACAGGGTTTCTGCTGCTGTTGCTGAAACAAACTAGAGACAAACTGCAAGAGAGAGAGAGTGAGGGTGAGCGAGAGTGAGTGTGTGAGAGTGAGTGAGTGTGTGAGAGTGAGTGAGGGTGTGAGAGTGAGTGAGGGTGTGAGACAGTTAGTGATTGTGCGAGTGTGAAAGTGTGAGAGCGTGAGGGAGAGAGATTGAGGGATAGACTTAGGCCGCGCTCACGCTTGCCAGTGAGCCCCTGCAGCCGCAATGAGAGCGGCTTTAGCAGGGGCTCGCGCACGCTTCCGCAGGCGTGCGGAGGCGTAGCCGACAATCACATTTTAGATTACATGCGCAGGGCCGGTCACGTGAGCGGTTCGCCCAATGACGGCGAACCAGCTCCGTGACGTCACTGGCACGCCCATAGACACCCCCCCGGACGGCGCGCATAGTAAGGACAGGGAAAGCACCCGCTTTCCCTCAGCCTCCGCACGGGCTTAGTGTCTATGGACTTAGCCTAAGGGAAAGAGAGGGGGAGAAAGAAAGTGAGTGCGTAAAAGAAAAGAAGAGAGAGTGAGAAAAAAAAAAGAGACTGGTGGCCCTCTCACCTGTCCCTGCCAGTCTGACGTTTGCACAATGATGACAGTCTCGGGAAGAGACGGGTCAGCGAGATTCTGATTTAACTGATCAAGTAAAAGCTTCCGAGGGATCTGAGAGACAGAGAAACAACCAAAGACAGAGTGAGACCATCAGAGTCAGTGAGTGACAGAGATAGACTGACAGAGACCTCTATCCCAGGCATGCACAAACTGGGGGGCGCAAGGTTTTTGGGAGGGGGACGGGCGGGGGCGGTGCTTACAGAGGCCCGCGAGCTTCCCCACAACATTTAAATTAAATGCCCCGGGGAGTGCGCGAGGCCTCTGTAATTCCCTCTTACCTGCTCTCAGCCGACTTCTGGCGATCGCCAAGACTACGCGGCCTCGGGGGCAAATAGCAACGCGACATGATGTCAAATGACGCCGCCGATGCCGGAGAGAAGGTAAGAGGGGGGGGGGGGAGCGCGAGCAGGGGGGCGCAAAGAAAAAAGTTTGCACACCCATGCTCTATCCCCTTATTACCTGTGCACTCTGACCCATGTCCGACGCCCTCTCGCTTTCTGTGCTCTGCGTTCTCTCACTCAGTCCTTTGCTGGGCTGTCTCACTGGGACGCTCCTCCTACTCTGAGGGGTCACACTGCAGGGACAGACATCACTGGTCAGAGATCATAGGTCATGGTAAAGGGTCAGAGGGCAGACATAAGAAGAGAGGCGAGGGGTCAGACAGGGCCAGGCATCAGAAGAGAGGTGAGAGGTCAGGCATCAGAAGAGAGGTGAGAGGTCAGACAGGGCCAGGCATCAGAAGAGAGGTGAGAGGTCAGACAGGGCCAGGCATCACAAGAGAGGTGAGAGGTCAGACAGGGCCAGGCATCAGAAGATAGATGGAGGTCAGACAGGGCCAGGCATCAGAAGAGAGGTGAGAGGTCAGACAGGGCCAGGCATCAGAAGAGAGATGGAGGTCAGACAGGGCCAGGCATCAGAAGAGAGGTGAGAGGTCAGACAGGGCCAGGCATCAGAAGAGAGATGGAGGTCAGACAGGGCCAGGCATCAGTTGAGTTCAAAGATATTAAACTAAAGATAAAACATTAGGTTAGGTAAGGCATTAGAGTAGAGGTCAGCATCTGAAGTCAGGGAAAAGATCAGAGGTCAGGGGTCATTCCTTTACTTTGGACTCTTCATTGATTTGGATTTCTCTGGGATGGAAAAACTGAGAGAATCTGAGAGTGTGTCAGGATCCTGCGACACATCCAAAGAGACATCCTGCAATACAGAGAAAGATCCTGTGATACAGAGAGCGTCAGGATCCTGCTAGACATCCATATGACACAGGCCGATATACAGAGAGAACGCCCTGTAATATAGAGTACTTCCTGTGTACCTGACTCTCTGTGTCCATGGAATCCTCCCGACCACGAGACATCTTCACCTCAGCCGAGACCACGTCCCCCTGTAACATACAGAGACCGTCATACAGAGACACTCACACACACATTCTTATTAACTTTCTCTCATATACTCACTCTGCCTCTCACCGAAGCGCTCTCTCGGTCGCTCTCTGGCTATCTCACTTACGCGCCCACTCACTCACACTGACACTCTTATTCACACACTCTCTCAAACTGATGCTCTCTTTTCCTTTCACCGACGTACTCTCTATTCCTCCCACTGATGCTCACTGTCTCCCTCACAGATGTTGTCTCGCTCACTGACACATTCTTAAACCCCTCCTCACTCTCTCACTCTTTCAACCCTTCCCCCATCTCTCCCCCACCCTCTCACCGGGCTGCTGATGTCTCTTCCCTGGCTCCCTTTGCTGTTCAAGCTGCCGATCTCTGTCTGAGAACTCGACTGAGAGACTCCCTCAAAGAACGGTCTAAAGAGTGAATCACAGAGTCCTCATTAAAGAAAAGTTCTGGCAGTCTCTCTCTGGGTGTAAGATGTCTCCCTGGGTGTAAGTCCCTCTGAATGGGGGATGTCTCCCTGCGTGTAAGTCTCTCAGGGTGAGTTGATGTGTCTCTCTGGGTAGTTGATGTGTCTCTCTGAGTACGAGCTGCGCCTCTCTGGGTACGAGCTGCGCCTCTCTGGGTACGAGCTGCGCCTCTCTGGGTGTACGAGCTGCGCCTCTCTGGGTGTACGAGCTGCGCCTCTCTGGGTGTACGAGCTGCGCCTCTCTGGGTACGAGCTGCGCCTCTCTGGGTGTACGAGCTGCGCCTCTCTGGGTGTACGAGCTGCGCCTCTCTGGGTGTACGAGCTGCGCCTCTCTGGGTGTACGAGCTGCGCCTCTCTGGGTGTACGAGCTGCGCCTCTCTGGGTACGAGCTGCGCCTCTCTGGGTGTACGAGCTGCGCCTCTCTGGGGATACGAGCTGCGCCTCTCTGGGTGTACGAGCTGCGCCTCTCTGGGTGTACGAGCTGCGCCTCTCTGGGTGTACGAGCTGCGCCTCTCTGGGTGTACGAGCTGCGCCTCTCTGGGTGTACGAGCTGCGCCTCTCTGGGTGTACGAGCTGCGCCTCTCTGGGTGTACGAGCTGCGCCTCTCTGGGTGTACGAGCTGCGCCTCTCTGGGTGTACGAGCTGCGCCTCTCTGGGTGTACGAGCTGCGTCTCTCTGGGTGTACGAGCTGCGCCTCTCTGGGTGTACGAGCTGCGCCTCTCTGGGTGTACGAGCTGCGCCTCTCTGGGTGTACGAGCTGCGCCTCTCTGGGTGTACGAGCTGCGCCTCTCTCTCTGGGTGTACGAGCTGCGCCTCTCTTGGTGTACGAGCTGCGCCTCTCTGGGTGTACGAGCTGCGCCTCTCTGGGTACGAGCTGCGCCTCTCTGGGTGTACGAGCTGCGCCTCTCTGGGTGTACGAGCTGCGCCTCTCTCTCTGGGTGTACGAGCTGCGCCTCTCTCTCTGGGTGTACGAGCTGTGCCTCTCTGGGTGTACGAGCTGCGCCTCTCTCTCTGGGTGTACGAGCTGCGCCTCTCTGGGTACGAGCTGTGCCTCTCTGGGTACGAGCTGTGCCTCTCTGGGTGTACGAGCTGCGCCTCTCTGGGTACGAGCTGTGCCTCTCTGGGTGTACGAGCTGCGCCTCTCTGGGTATACGAGCTGCGCCTCTCTGGGTGTACGAGCTGCGCCTCTCTGGGTGTACGAGCTGCGCCTCTCTGGGTGTACGAGCTGCGCCTCTCTGGGTGTACGAGCTGCGCCTCTCTGGGTGTACGAGCTGCGCCTCTCTGGGTGTACGAGCTGCGCCTCTCTGGGTACGAGCTGCGCGAGATGCGCCTCTCTGGGTGTACGAGCTGCGCCTCTCTGGGTGTACGAGCTGCGCCTCACTGGGTGTACGAGCTGCGCCTCGCTGGGTACGAGCTGCGCCTCCCTGGGTGTACGAGCTGTGCCTCGCTGGGTACGAGCTGCGCCTCTCTGGGTGTACGAGCTGTGCCTCGCTGGGTACGAGCTGCGCCTCTCTGGGTGTACGAGCTGCGCCTCGCTGGGTACGAGCTGTGCCTCGCTGGGTGTACGAGCTGCGCCTCTCTCTCTGGGTGTACGAGCTGTGCCTCTCTGGGTGTACGAGCTGCGCCTCTCTGGGTGTACGAGCTGCGCCTCTCTGGGTGTACGAGCTGCGCCTCTCTGGGTGTACGAGCTGCGCCTCTCTGGGTGTACGAGCTGTGCCTCTCTGGGTACGAGCTGTGCCTCTCTGGGTACGAGCTGCGCCTCTCTGGGTACGAGCTGCGCCTCTCTGGGTGTACGAGCTGCGCCTCTCTGGGTGTACGAGCTGCGCCTCTCTGGGTGTACGAGCTGCGCCTCGCTGGGTGTACGAGCTGTGCCTCTCTGGGTGTACGAGCTGTGCCTCTCTGGGTGTACGAGCTGCGCCTCTCTGGGTGTACGAGCTGCGCCTCGCTGGGTGTACGAGCTGCGCCTCTCTGGGTGTACGAGCTGTGCCTCGCTGGGTGTACGAGCTGTGCCTCTCTGGGTACGAGCTGCGCCTCTCTGGGTGTACGAGCTGCGCCTCTCTGGGTGTACGAGCTGCGCCTCTCTGGGTGTACGAGCTGCGCCTCGCTGGGTGTACGAGCTGTGCCTCTCTGGGTACGAGCTGCGCCTCTCTGGGTGTACGAGCTGCGCCTCTCTGGGTGTACGAGCTGCGCCTCTCTGGGTGTACGAGCTGCGCCTCTCTGGGGGTACGAGCTGTGCCTCTCTGGGTGTACGAGCTGCGCCTCTCTGGGTACGAGCTGCGCCTCTCTGGGTGTACGAGCTGCGCCTCGCTGGGTACGAGCTGTGCCTCGCTGGGTGTACGAGCTGCGCCTCTCTCTCTGGGTGTACGAGCTGCGCCTCTCTGGGTGTACGAGCTGCGCCTCTCTGGGTGTACGAGCTGCGCCTCTCTGGGTGTACGAGCTGCGCCTCTCTCTCTGGGTGTACGAGCTGTGCCTCTCTGGGTGTACGAGCTGTGCCTCTCTGGGTGTACGAGCTGCGCCTCTCTGGGTACGAGCTGCGCCTCTCTGGGTGTACGAGCTGCGCCTCGCTGGGTACGAGCTGTGCCTCGCTGGGTGTACGAGCTGCGCCTCTCTCTCTGGGTGTACGAGCTGCGCCTCTCTGGGTGTACGAGCTGCGCCTCTCTGGGTGTACGAGCTGCGCCTCTCTGAGTGTACGAGCTGTGCCTCTCTGGGTACGAGCTGCGCCTCTCTGGGTGTACGAGCTGCGCCTCTCTGGGTGTACGAGCTGCGCCTCTCTGGGTGTACGAGCTGTGCATCTCTGGGTGTACGAGCTGTGCCTCTCTGGGTGTACGAGCTGTGCCTCGCTGGGTACGAGCTGCGCCTCTCTGGGTGTACGAGCTGCGCCTCTCTGGGTGTACGAGCTGCGCCTCTCTGGGTGTACGAGCTGTGCCTCTCTGGGTGTACGAGCTGCGCCTCTCTGGGTGTACGAGCTGTGCCTCTCTGGGTACGAGCTGTGCCTCTCTGGGGGTACGAGCTGCGCCTCTCTGGGTGTACGAGCTGCGCCTCTCTGGGTGTACGAGCTGCGCCTCGCTGGGTACGAGCTGCGCCTCTCTGGGTGTACGAGCTGCGCCTCTCTGGGTGTACGAGCTGCGCCTCTCTGGGTGTACGAGCTGCGCCTCTCTGGGTACGAGCTGCGCCTCTCTGGGTGTACGAGCTGCGCCTCTCTGGGTGTACGAGCTGCGCCTCTCTGGGTGTACGAGCTGCGCCTCTCTGGGTGTACGAGCTGCGCCTCTCTGGGTGTACGAGCTGCGCCTCTCTGGGTGTACGAGCTGCGCCTCTCTGGGTGTACGAGCTGCGCCTCTCTGGGTGTACGAGCTGCGCCTCTCTGGGTGTACGAGCTGCGCCTCTCTGGGTGTACGAGCTGCGCCTCTCTGGGTGTACGAGCTGCGCCTCTCTGGGTGTACGAGCTGCGCCTCTCTCTCTGGGTGTACGAGCTGCGCCTCTCTCTCTGGGTGTACGAGCTGCGCCTCTCTGGGTGTACGAGCTGCGCCTCTCTGGGTATACGAGCTGCGCCTCTCTGGGTGTACGAGCTGCGCCTCTCTGGGGGTACGAGCTGCGCCTCTCTGGGTGTACGAGCTGCGCCTCTCTGGGTGTACGAGCTGCGCCTCTCTGGGTGTACGAGCTGCGCCTCTCTGGGTGTACGAGCTGCGCCTCTCTGGGTGTACGAGCTGTGCCTCGCTGGGTACGAGCTGCGCCTCTCTGGGTGTACGAGCTGCGCCTCTCTGGGTGTACGAGCTGCGCCTCTCTCTCTGGGTGTACGAGCTGCGCCTCTCTGGGTACGAGCTGTGCCTCTCTGGGTACGAGCTGTGCCTCTCTGGGTGTACGAGCTGCGCCTCTCTGGGTGTACGAGCTGCGCCTCTCTCTCTGGGTGTACGAGCTGCGCCTCTCTGGGTACGAGCTGTGCCTCTCTGGGTACGAGCTGTGCCTCTCTGGGTGTACGAGCTGTGCCTCTCTGGGTGTACGAGCTGCGCCTCTCTGGGTGTACGAGCTGCGCCTCTCTGGGTGTACGAGCTGCGCCTCTCTGGGTGTACGAGCTGCGCCTCTCTGGGTGTACGAGCTGTGCCTCGCTGGGTACGAGCTGTGCCTCTCTGGGTGTACGAGCTGTGCCTCTCTGGGTGTACGAGCTGCGCCTCTCTGGGTGTACGAGCTGTGCCTCGCTGGGTACGAGCTGCGCCTCTCTGGGTGTACGAGCTGTGCCTCTCTGGGTGTACGAGCTGCGCCTCTCTGGGTGTACGAGCTGCGCCTCTCTGGGTGTACGAGCTGCGCCTCTCTGGGTGTACGAGCTGTGCCTCTCTGAGTACGAGCTGTGCCTCTCTGGGTGTACGAGCTGTGCCTCGCTGGGTACGAGCTGTGCCTCTCTGGGTGTACGAGCTGCGCCTCTCTGGGTGTACGAGCTGCGCCTCTCTGGGTGTACGAGCTGCGCCTCTCTGGGTGTACGAGCTGCGCCTCTCTGGGTGTACGAGCTGCGCCTCTCTGGGTGTACGAGCTGCGCCTCTCTGGGTACGAGCTGCGCCTCTCTGGGTGTACGAGCTGCGCCTCTCTGGGTGTACGAGCTGCGCCTCTCTGGGTGTACGAGCTGCGCCTCTCTGGGTGTACGAGCTGTGCCTCGCTGGGTACGAGCTGTGCCTCTCTGGGTACGAGCTGTGCCTCTCTGGGTGTACGAGCTGCGCCTCTCTCTCTGGGTGTACGAGCTGCGCCTCTCTCTCTGGGTGTACGAGCTGCGCCTCTCTGGGTACGAGCTGTGCCTCTCTGGGTACGAGCTGTGCCTCTCTGGGTGTACGAGCTGCGCCTCTCTGGGTACGAGCTGTGCCTCTCTGGGTGTACGAGCTGCGCCTCTCTGGGTATACGAGCTGCGCCTCTCTGGGTGTACGAGCTGCGCCTCTCTGGGTGTACGAGCTGCGCCTCTCTGGGTGTACGAGCTGCGCCTCTCTGGGTGTACGAGCTGCGCCTCTCTGGGTGTACGAGCTGCGCCTCTCTGGGTGTACGAGCTGCGCCTCTCTGGGTACGAGCTGCGCCTCTCTGGGTGTACGAGCTGCGCCTCTCTGGGTGTACGAGCTGCGCCTCTCTGGGTGTACGAGCTGCGCCTCTCTGGGTGTACGAGCTGTGCCTCTCTGAGTACGAGCTGTGCCTCTCTGGGTGTACGAGCTGTGCCTCTCTGGGTGTACGAGCTGTGCCTCGCTGGGTACGAGCTGTGCCTCTCTGGGTGTACGAGCTGCGCCTCTCTGGGTGTACGAGCTGCGCCTCTCTGGGTGTACGAGCTGTGCCTCTCTGGGTGTACGAGCTGTGCCTCTCTGGGTGTACGAGCTGTGCCTCTCTGGGTGTACGAGCTGTGCCTCGCTGGGTACGAGCTGTGCCTCTCTGGGTGTACGAGCTGCGCCTCTCTGGGTGTACGAGCTGCGCCTCTCTGGGTGTACGAGCTGCGCCTCTCTGGGTGTACGAGCTGCGCCTCTCTGGGTGTACGAGCTGTGCCTCTCTGGGTGTACGAGCTGCGCCTCTCTGGGTACGAGCTGCGCCTCTCTGGGTGTACGAGCTGCGCCTCTCTGGGTGTACGAGCTGCGCCTCTCTGGGTGTACGAGCTGCGCCTCTCTGGGTGTACGAGCTGCGCCTCTCTGGGTGTACGAGCTGCGCCTCTCTGGGTGTACGAGCTGCGCCTCTCTGGGTGTACGAGCTGCGCCTCTCTGGGTGTACGAGCTGCGCCTCTCTGGGTGTACGAGCTGCGCCTCTCTGGGTGTACGAGCTGCGCCTCTCTGGGTGTACGAGCTGCGCCTCTCTGGGTGTACGAGCTGCGCCTCTCTGGGTGTACGAGCTGCGCCTCTCTGGGTGTACGAGCTGTGCCTCGCTGAGTACGAGCTGCGCCTCTCTGGGTGTACGAGCTGCGCCTCTCTCTCTGGGTGTACGAGCTGCGCCTCTCTGGGTATACGAGCTGCGCCTCTCTGGGTACGAGCTGCGCCTCTCTGGGTGTACGAGCTGCGCCTCTCTGGGTGTACGAGCTGCGCCTCTCTGGGTGTACGAGCTGTGCCTCTCACCTGAGCTTTGGTTTGGGAGTGCTCAGGACGCTCTCGCTTTCTTCCAGCTCTGGGCAGCTGTCACTCGGGTTGAACATCTCTAAACTGTCATATAAATCATCGAGATCTTCCTCCCTGATCTCATCACGGGACACATGATCCAGACCAAAGCCAACCTGAGAGAGGGGGGAGGAGAAAGAAAGGGGGGAGAGAGAGAGGACAGGAAAGACGGGGAAGAGAGAGGGGAAAGAGAGGGGGAGAAAGGAGAGGGGGGAAGAAGTGGGAAGAGATTGGGGGGAAGAGAGAGGGTGGAGAGAGACAAAGAGAGAGAGAGAGAGAGAGAGGGGGGGGGGAAAAGATAAAGGGGGGGAAGAGAGAGAGATGTATAAATGAGGGGGTTTATTAGAGGGGTATATTAGAGGGGGTATATATGAGGTGTACATTAGATGAGGTATATTAGAGGGGGAATATTAGCGGTATATATGAGGGTGTGCATATGAATGAGGGGGTGTTGTATTAGAGGGGCTATACAGTATATAAGTGGCTACATTAGAGGGGGCATATATGAGGGGGTATATATGATGGGGTATATATATAGGAGTTGTGTATTAGGGGTTATATTAGAGGGGGTATATATACAGGGTCAGAGACTCTCACCTCCTCCGAGACTTTGAATCTTTTCAGAAGAGCCACAAACTTCTGTTTAATATTCGGCTGCTGCAAAGAGAGAGATTGTGAGAGAGGGAGGGGGAGATAGAAGAGGGGTAGAGAAGGGAGAGAAAGAGAGAGGGATGGGGGGAGAGAGAGTGGGATGGGGGGAGAGAGAGGGATGGGGGGGAGAGAGGGATGGGAGAGAGAGAGAGGGATGGGAGAGAGAGAGTTGGAGGGGGGATAGAGAGGAAGGGGGGAGAGATAGGAAGGGGGGAGAGATAGGAAGGGGGAGAGAGAGGAAGGGGGGAGAGAGGAAGGGGGGAGAGAGGAGAGGAGGGGGGAGAGAGAGGGAAGGGGGGAGAGAGAGGGAAGGGGGGAGAGAGAGGGAAGGGAGGGATAGAGAGGGAAGGGAGGGATAGAGGGAAAGGGGGGAGGGGGGGAGAGAGGAGAGGGGGCAGAGAGGGGGGAGAGAGAGCAGAGAGGGGGAGAGAGAGATGGGGGGAGAGAGGGGGAGATAGAAGAGGAGTAGAGAAGGGAGAGAAAGAGAGAGGGATGGGGGGAGAGAGTGGGATGGTGGGAGAGAGAGGGATGGGGGGGAGAGAGGGATGGGAGAGAGAGAGGAGTATGGGGGATAGAGAGGAAGGGGGGAGAGAGAGGGAAGGGGGAGAGAGAGGGAAGGGAGGGATAGAGAGGGAAGGGAGGGATAGAGAGGGAAAGGGGGGGAGGGGGGAGACAGGAGAGGTGCGGAGAGAGGGGGAGACAGGAGAGGTGGGGAGAGAGGAGAGGGGGCAGAGAGGGGGGGAAAGAGAGCGGAGAGGGGGAGAGAGAGATGGAGGGAGAGAGGGACACGGGTGAGCGAGAGAGAAGGGGGAGCGTGGGAGTGAGAGGGGGGTTGAGACTTTGAGGGTCATGCACTAAGCTCCGTCAAGTCGTTTTTAGAGCGCAAAGTGCTCTTAGAACGTGATGTTGCACTGAACACGATGCACTAAGCCACGCAAACAGGCACTTTGCGCTCTAAAACGGACTTTTTTCAGGAATTTTTTCTAAGTCCAACTTTGCTCGTTCGTTACCCTGTTTGTGTTCAATTCTGCCCTTAAGTGGGATGCACTAAGCTACGTAACCTTAGCGTACGCGAAAGTTGCGTTCAACAGAACACGTCAGCTCAGGGTAGACGCAAAAAAAGCTGGACTTTGAAAAATTTCTTGCTTTACATTTTTGCATGCACAACACCCATACAACAGGCCGGCGGGTGTCCCCGAGGGAGGCCGGGGGTCGCGCGGGTGTCCCCGGCTGAACCCGCGCCCGTCCCGGGGTCCCTGCGGGAGTCCCGGGGTACCCGTGGGCCTGCGGTACCAATGTTGTGCCTACAAAAATACTAAACATTATTTCTAACTAAATACACCCCCCTAACACATACAGTACAATAATGTGCAAAATAACTATTATCCAGATATGGATAATAGATTATTTGCCCATTATTAAACACTGCATTAGCATACCTAAATAAAGTAAATAAATACAGTAGCCAGCTAATCCAATGAATACAAGCAGTAACAACATCAACAATTAATTAATTAAACCATTAACCAATGAAACCAATTAATTCCTAAACCAACTCAAAATGAATAGTAACACTAACCAATCAAACCAATTAATTACTACAACATTAATGAATGTAAACATTAAAAGACAAAGAAATAAATTCAAACAATCTCTGAAATAACCATAAAACGCATTAGCTAACATAATACAACATTAACTTCAAACGAACACCAATCGCAAACATTTTATTACATTAAGCAGGAAAAATACAAACAATCGCATCCACATAAGAAACTGACATTAAAAAAACCAACAGCAATACCAAGCCACAAATGCCCCCCAAATATTGTAATAATAATGTATTTACCCTAAAGTGGTACAGATTAATATATTATCAGTCAATGTGCCTCCCCCAAAAAACACATCCAATGAAGAGTTGGCCCTCCGACTCCCGGGGCAACGGGAAGCTCACGTACCTTGAAGGCCTCCAACAGCATCCGATGCCATCCGCCATCAGGATCCGGCTCAGGTACCCCAATCTTCTTTTTTCTTTCTTTAATCACCTTCTTCTATCTTCATCTGTCACCATTTCTTGAGCTTCTTTATCTTCTATCTTCATATGTCAATCCAAAAAACCCCATGGTAAATCCCAACCAATGTTGTCTCGTCGTCTTCTTGGGCTCAAATGAGGCGTCACGGCCTTAAATAGGGCTTGTGACGTCACATTTAGCCTCAAAATGGTTAACAGCCAACCTGATTGACGTCACTTAAAGGGAATGATGCCAGCCAATCAGTATGGCTGTGCTTCATTTGCCTTTAAGATGACGTGACGAAGCCGGCGTCACATGGTATTTCATCCAATCTGATCGTGGAAACCAATTCCACACTCTGATTGGCTGAAATACCATGTGACGCCGGCCATCTTGGATTTAGTGAAGTCATCTTAAAGGCAAATGAAGCACAGCCATTCTGATTGGCTGGCATCATTCCCTTTAAGTGACGTCATGTTAAAAAAAAAAAAATTAAAGTCGGAACATGGTTTGAACAGCCAATCAGGTGGCCGTTAACCATTTTGAGGCTAAATGTGACGTCACAAGCCCTATTTAAGGCCGTGACGCCTCATTTGAGCCCAAGAAGACGACGAGACAACATCAGTTGGGATCTACCATGGGGTTTTTTGGATTGACAGATGAAGATAGAAGATAAAGAAGATCAAGAAATGGTGACAGATGAAGATAGAAGAAGGTGATTAAAGAAAGAAAAAAGAAGATTTGGGTACCTGATCCGGATCTTCATGGCGGATGGCATCGGATGCTGTTGGAGGCCTTCAAGGTACGTGAGCTTCCCGTTGCCCCGGGAGTCGGAGGGCCACCGCTTCTAATGGTAAGTAATACATTGAATGTTTGTAAATGTCTTTTTTAACAGGTTTTTTCATTGGATGTGATTTTTAATTTTTGGGGGGAGGCACATTGACTGATAATATATTAATTTGTACCACTTTAGGGTACAGATTAATACATTATTATGGCAATGTTTGGGGGGCATTTCTGGCTTGGTATTGCTGTTGGTTTTTTTAATTTCATTTTCTTATGTGGATGTGATTGTTTGTTTTTTTCCTGCTTAATGGTAATAAAATGTTTGCGATTGGTGTTCGTTTGTAGTTAATGTTGTATTATGTTAGCTAATGCGTTTTATGGTTATTTCAGAGATTGTTTGAATTTATTTCTTTGTATTTTAATGTTTAAATTCATTAATGTTGTAGTAATTAATTGGTTTGATTGGTTAGTGTTACTATTCATTTTGAGTTCGTTTAGTAATTAATTGGTTTGATTGGTTAATGGTTTAATTAATTCATTGTTGATGTTGTTATTGCTTGTATTCATTGGATTAGCTGGCTACTGTTTTTATTTAGTGAAGTGTGTTTTTTTGGAGTTATGTTTATTATTGTGTATCTGGTGCATTAATGTATTGTAATTAGGGTGCTGAGTGCTATAAAGGTTTATCATGCCCATATTATTATTATATGGGTATGATGTACCACTATACTATTCAATGGGTACAGGGTGGGTATAGTCAATCCGGGGTGGGTGCTTAGGCCTCCCGGGTTTGTATGGGGGCAGGGTGGGTTAACCCCTTAATGACTATAGCAGTTAGTAACCGCTAAGGTGATTAAGGGGTTAGGGGCCATTAGAATGTCTTTATTATGTATATATGCTTTCTTGCAACGGAGGACAGAGGGACCTGCTGTTGTGGTAAGTATAACTGTATTTATTTACTTTATTTATGTATGCTAATGCAGTGTTTAATAATGGGCAAATAATCTATTATCCATATCTGGATAATAGTTATTTTGCACATTATTGTACTGTATGTGTTAGGGCGGAGGGGGGGGGGGGGGTCGTGTATTGATGTTTGTTAAATCTTTTTTTAATATACGTGTTTCATAGTGTAGATGTGCAGGGGGTCTCCGGAGCTGAACCGCACATCCCCCACATGAGTTGCCATACACCCTGTTGCCTAGTAACCTTATTTCAAGGTGTTTCAATCAGTGTAGCAATTAGGCAAAGTAAGGGTGTTTCTCTGAGGGGGCTGGTTTATTCAATCAGTTGCCGCCTATATATACGCGCGGATGACGCTGTACGTGACCTCCTGACGAAGTACTTGGTACGAAACGCGTAGAGGTCACGACAGGTCATCCTGCGCGTGTATGCTGGTAAGCTGAGACAGAGCCTGCAGGAGACAGCAGCGGTTTTATCCATCTCCGCGGTGCCGAGATCCGGATCCTTTGCAGCCACCGCGAGTCTGCTGACTGTCTCAGTGTGAGTGTCCGTTTCCCCTTGCCAGTGCCCAACCTTATGGCGGTTTCTATGCAAATCTGTTGATAGGTTGTTTTCATGTTTGTTTTTTTCTTTCATGTTTTTTATATAAATTTTACTGTATTTGTATACTGTGCAGCTTAGGGTTTAGTCACCATCAGGTGTTCTCCTTGGTAGTACTTAGCCGTCCAGCTGCACAGCTGTTCTGAGGTGGGGTTGGACCCCCTCAGTTTTTGTGTATCTTAATATATAAAATCGAAATGGTTAGTGAGGTTAGTGCTATCTGCGGTGAATCTGATTGGTCCTCAGCCTCTGGCCAATCAGATTGCTGTGTGTGACGTCACCCAACTGCCACTCTTCCCCTTGGCTCACGACACACACACACACACACACACACACACACACACACACACACACACACACCTCTCTCTCTGGCGCTCATCTCTCCCTCCCCTCATCTCTCCCCTCCCGGATCTCTCCCCCCCCCTTCCTCCCTCGCGGCGCCAGTAGAGGTCCGCCGCTCATCTCTCCCTCCCAGCGCTCATCTCTCCCCTTCCTCGCTCACGTCTCCCTCCGCTCACCTCTCCCTTGCGGCGCCTCATCTCCATCCCCGGCGGGGGAACAGGCAGCGGACCCCCTTCCTCCCTCGCGGCGCCTCATCTCCATCCCCGGCGGGGGAACAGGCAGCGGACCTCCTTCCTCCCTCGCGGCGCCTAAGATGGCGGCGCGCCCGGAAGGACACCATTCTTCCCTCGCGGCGCCGAGTGAAAAGATGGCGGCGGCCGGAAGTAGAGGTAGGTGTCGCTCTAGGTGACGTGTGTGTGTGTGTGTCACTGTGTGTGTGTGTGTGTGTGTGACACTGTGTGTGTGTGTGTGTGTGTGACACTGTGTGTGTGTGTGTGTGACACTGTGTGTGTGTGTGTGTGTGACACTGTGTGTGTGTGTTGCCCCCCCTGCCTTTCACGCCCCCCCTGCCTTTCACCCCCCCCCTGCCTTTCACGCCCCCCCCCGCCTTTCACGCCCCCCCCCCGCCTTTCACGCCCCCCCGCCTTTCACGCCCCCCCGCCTTTCACGCCCCCCCCTGCATTTCACGCCCCCCCGCCTTTCACGCCCCCCCCGCCTTTCACGCCGCCTTTCACGCCCCCCCTGCCTTTCACGCCCCCCCCTGCCTTTCACGCCCCCCCCCTGCCTTTCACGCCCCCCCTGCCTTTCACGCCCCCCCTGCCTTTCACGCCCCCCCCGCCTTTCACGCCCCCCCTGCATTTCACGCCCCCCCCGCCTTTCACGCCCCCCCCGCCTTTCACGCCCCCCCGCCTTTCACGCCCCCCCTGCCTTTCACGCCCCCCCCTGCCTTTCACGCCCCCCCCTGCCTTTCACGCCCCCCCCTGCCTTTCACGCCCCCCCTCATGGCCTCCGGCCCCCCCCCTGCCTTTCACTCCCCCCCCCTGCCTTTCACGCCCCCCCTGCCTTTCACGCCCCCCCCTGCCTTTCACGCCCCCCCCCCTGCCTTTCACGCCCCCCCCCTGCCTTTCACGCCCCCCCTGCCTTTCAGGCCCCCCCCCGCCTTTCACGCCCCCCCCTGCCTTTCACCCCCCCCGCCTTTCACGCCCCCCCCGCCTTTCACGCCCCCCCCGCCTTTCACGCCCCCCCTGCCTTTCACGCCCCCCCCTGCCTTTCACGCCCCCCCCTGCCTTTCACGCCCCCCCCTGCCTTTCACGCCCCCCCTCATGGCCTCCGGCCCCCCCCCCTGCCTTTCACTCCCCCCCCCTGCCTTTCACGCCCCCCCTGCCTTTCACGCCCCCCCCTGCCTTTCACGCCCCCCCCCCTGCCTTTCACGCCCCCCCCCTGCCTTTCACGCCCCCCCTGCCTTTCAGGCCCCCCCCCGCCTTTCACGCCCCCCCCTGCCTTTCACCCCCCCCCGCCTTTCACGCCCCCCCCCGCCTTTCACGCCCCCCCGCCTTTCACGCCCCCCCTGCATTTCACGCCCCCCCGCCTTTCACGCCCCCCCCGCCTTTCACGCCCCCCCTGCATTTCACGCCCCCCCGCCTTTCACGCCCCCCCCGCCTTTCACGCCGCCTTTCACGCCCCCCCCTGCCTTTCACGCCCCCCCCCTGCCTTTCACGCCCCCCCTGCCTTTCACGCCCCCCGCCTTTCACGCCCCCCCGCCTTTCACGCCCCCCCTGCATTTCACGCCCCCCCGCCTTTCACGCCCCCCCCGCCTTTCACGCCCCCCCTGCATTTCACGCCCCCCCGCCTTTCACGCCCCCCCCGCCTTTCACGCCGCCTTTCACGCCCCCCCTGCCTTTCACGCCCCCCCCTGCCTTTCACGCCCCCCCCCTGCCTTTCACGCCCCCCCGCCTTTCACGCCCCCCCCGCCTTTCACGCCCCCCCGCCTTTCACGCCCCCCCCGCCTTTCACGCCCCCCCGCCTTTCACGCCCCCCCCTGCCTTTCACGCCCCCCCTGCCTTTCACGCCCCCCCCTGCCTTTCACGCCCCCCCCCTGCCTTTCACGCCCCCCCCTGCCTTTCACGACCCCCCCTGCCTTTCACGCCCCCCCTCATGGCCTCCGGCCCCCCCCCTGCCTTTCACGCCCCCCCCCCTGCCTTTGGCATCGGATGCTGTTGGAGGCCTTCAAGGTACGTGAGCTTCCCGTTGCCCCGGGAGTCGGAGGGCCACCGCTTCTAATGGTAAGTAATACATTGAATGTTTGTAAATGTCTTTTTTAACAGGTTTTTTCATTGGATGTGATTTTTAATTTTTGGGGGGAGGCACATTGACTGATAATATATTAATTTGTACCACTTTAGGGTACAGATTAATACATTATTATGGCAATGTTTGGGGGGCATTTCTGGCTTGGTATTGCTGTTGGTTTTTTTAATTTCATTTTCTTATGTGGATGTGATTGTTTGTTTTTTTCCTGCTTAATGGTAATAAAATGTTTGCGATTGGTGTTCGTTTGTAGTTAATGTTGTATTATGTTAGCTAATGCGTTTTATGGTTATTTCAGAGATTGTTTGAATTTATTTCTTTGTATTTTAATGTTTAAATTCATTAATGTTGTAGTAATTAATTGGTTTGATTGGTTAGTGTTACTATTCATTTTGAGTTCGTTTAGTAATTAATTGGTTTGATTGGTTAATGGTTTAATTAATTCATTGTTGATGTTGTTATTGCTTGTATTCATTGGATTAGCTGGCTACTGTTTTTATTTAGTGAAGTGTGTTTTTTTGGAGTTATGTTTATTATTGTGTATCTGGTGCATTAATGTATTGTAATTAGGGTGCTGAGTGCTATAAAGGTTTATCATGCCCATATTATTATTATATGGGTATGATGTACCACTATACTATTCAATGGGTACAGGGTGGGTATAGTCAATCCGGGGTGGGTGCTTAGGCCTCCCGGGTTTGTATGGGGGCAGGGTGGGTTAACCCCTTAATGACTATAGCAGTTAGTAACCGCTAAGGTGATTAAGGGGTTAGGGGCCATTAGAATGTCTTTATTATGTATATATGCTTTCTTGCAACGGAGGACAGAGGGACCTGCTGTTGTGGTAAGTATAACTGTATTTATTTACTTTATTTATGTATGCTAATGCAGTGTTTAATAATGGGCAAATAATCTATTATCCATATCTGGATAATAGTTATTTTGCACATTATTGTACTGTATGTGTTAGGGCGGAGGGGGGGGGGGGGGGTCGTGTATTGATGTTTGTTAAATCTTTTTTTAATATACGTGTTTCATAGTGTAGATGTGCAGGGGGTCTCCGGAGCTGAACCGCACATCCCCCACATGAGTTGCCATACACCCTGTTGCCTAGTAACCTTATTTCAAGGTGTTTCAATCAGTGTAGCAATTAGGCAAAGTAAGGGTGTTTCTCTGAGGGGGCTGGTTTATTCAATCAGTTGCCGCCTATATATACGCGCGGATGACGCTGTACGTGACCTCCTGACGAAGTACTTGGTACGAAACGCGTAGAGGTCACGACAGGTCATCCTGCGCGTGTATGCTGGTAAGCTGTGACGGAGCCTGCAGGAGACAGCAGCGGTTTTATCCATCTCCGCGGTGCCGAGATCCGGATCCTTTGCAGCCACCGCGAGTCTGCTGACTGTCTCAGTGTGAGTGTCCGTTTCCCCTTGCCAGTGCCCAACCTTATGGCGGTTTCTATGCAAATCTGTTGATAGGTTGTTTTCATGTTTGTTTTTTTCTTTCATGTTTTTTATATAAATTTTACTGTATTTGTATACTGTGCAGCTTAGGGTTTAGTCACCATCAGGTGTTCTCCTTGGTAGTACTTAGCCGTCCAGCTGCACAGCTGTTCTGAGGTGGGGTTGGACCCCCTCAGTTTTTGTGTATCTTAATATATAAAATCGAAATGGTTAGTGAGGTTAGTGCTATCTGCGGTGAATCTGATTGGTCCTCAGCCTCTGGCCAATCAGATTGCTGTGTGTGACGTCACCCAACTGCCACTCTTCCCCTTGGCTCACGACACACACACACACACACACACACACACACACACACACACACACCTCTCTCTCTGGCGCTCATCTCTCCCTCCCCTCATCTCTCCCCTCCCGGATCTCTCCCCCCCCCTTCCTCCCTCGCGGCGCCAGTAGAGGTCCGCCGCTCATCTCTCCCTCCCAGCGCTCATCTCTCCCCTTCCTCGCTCACGTCTCCCTCCGCTCACCTCTCCCTTGCGGCGCCTCATCTCCATCCCCGGCGGGGGAACAGGCAGCGGACCCCCTTCCTCCCTCGCGGCGCCTCATCTCCATCCCCGGCGGGGGAACAGGCAGCGGACCTCCTTCCTCCCTCGCGGCGCCTAAGATGGCGGCGCGCCCGGAAGGACACCCTTCTTCCCTCGCGGCGCCGAGTGAAAAGATGGCGGCGGCCGGAAGTAGAGGTAGGTGTCGCTCTAGGTGACGTGTGTGTGTGTGTGTCACTGTGTGTGTGTGTGTGTGTGTGACACTGTGTGTGTGTGTGTGTGTGTGTGACACTGTGTGTGTGTGTGTGTGACACTGTGTGTGTGTGTGTGTGTGACACTGTGTGTGTGTGTTGCCCCCCCTGCCTTTCACGCCCCCCCTGCCTTTCACCCCCCCCCCTGCCTTTCACGCCCCCCCCCGCCTTTCACGCCCCCCCCCGCCTTTCACGCCCCCCCGCCTTTCACGCCCCCCCGCCTTTCACGCCCCCCCGCCTTTCACGCCCCCCCTGCATTTCACGCCCCCCCGCCTTTCACGCCCCCCCCGCCTTTCACGCCGCCTTTCACGCCCCCCCCTGCCTTTCACGCCCCCCCCTGCCTTTCACGCCCCCCCCTGCCTTTCATGCCCCCCCTGCCTTTCACGCCCCCCCTGCCTTTCACGCCCCCCCGCCTTTCACGCCCCCCCTGCCTTTCACGCCCCCCCCGCCTTTCACGCCCCCCCCGCCTTTCACGCCCCCCCGCCTTTCACGCCCCCCCGCCTTTCACGCCCCCCCTGCCTTTCACGCCCCCCCCTGCCTTTCACGCCCCCCCCTGCCTTTCACGCCCCCCCCCTGCCTTTCACGCCCCCCCTCATGGCCTCCGGCCCCCCCCTGCCTTTCACTCCCCCCCCCTGCCTTTCACGCCCCCCCTGCCTTTCACGCCCCCCCCTGCCTTTCACGCCCCCCCCCCTGCCTTTCACGCCCCCCCCCTGCCTTTCACGCCCCCCCCTGCCTTTCAGGCCCCCCCCCGCCTTTCAGGCCCCCCCCCGCCTTTCACGCCCCCCCCCGCCTTTCACCCCCCCCCGCCTTTCACGCCCCCCTCGCCTTTCACGCCCCCCCGCCTTTCACGCCCCCCCTGCATTTCACGCCCCCCCGCCTTTCACGCCCCCCCCGCCTTTCACGCCCCCCCTGCATTTCACGCCCCCCCGCCTTTCACGCCCCCCCCGCCTTTCACGCCGCCTTTCACGCCCCCCCTGCCTTTCACGCCCCCCCCTGCCTTTCACGCCCCCCCCCTGCCTTTCACGCCCCCCCTGCCTTTCACGCCCCCCCGCCTTTCACGCCCCCCCGCCTTTCACGCCCCCCCTGCATTTCACGCCCCCCCGCCTTTCACGCCCCCCCCCGCCTTTCACGCCCCCCCTGCATTTCACGCCCCCCCGCCTTTCACGCCCCCCCCGCCTTTCACGCCGCCTTTCACGCCCCCCCTGCCTTTCACGCCCCCCCCTGCCTTTCACGCCCCCCCCCTGCCTTTCACGCCCCCCCGCCTTTCACGCCCCCCCCGCCTTTCACGCCCCCCCCGCCTTTCACGCCCCCCCCGCCTTTCACGCCCCCCCCGCCTTTCACGCCCCCCCCTGCCTTTCACGCCCCCCCTGCCTTTCACGCCCCCCCCTGCCTTTCACGCCCCCCCCTGCCTTTCACGCCCCCCCCTGCCTTTCACGCCCCCCCCCTGCCTTTCACGCCCCCCCTCATGGCCTCCGGCCCCCCCCCTGCCTTTCACGCCCCCCCCCTGCCTTTCACGCCCCCCCCCCTGCCTTTCACGCCCCCCCCCCTGCCTTTCACGCCCCCCCCTGCCTTTCACGCCCCCCCCTGCCTTTCACGCCCCCCCCTGCCTTTCAGCCCCCCCCCCTGCCTTTCAGGCCCCCCCCGCCTTTCAGGCCCCCCCCCCGCCTTTCACGCCCCCCCCCCGCCTTTCACGCCCCCCCCCCTGCCTTTCACGCCCCCCCCCTGCCTTTCACGCCCCCCCCCTGCCTTTCACGCCCCCCCCCCTGCCTTTCACGCCCCCCCCCTGCCTTTCACGCCCCCCCCTCACGGCCTCCGGGCAACGCCGGGTATATCAGCTAGTTTTTAATAAATTACCTTCCACTAATCCCTGGTGCGCATTTGTGCATTTTTTATTTTCCATATCTGGATAATAGTAATTTTGCACATTATTGTACTGTATGTTTAGGGCGGAGGGGGGGGGGGGTCGTGTATTGATGTTTGTTAAATCTTTTTTTAATATACGTGTTTCATAGTGTAGATGTGCAGGGGGTCTCCGGAGCTGAACCGCATTGGTTTCAGGTCCGAGGACCCCCTACTTCAGGAGATACAGGCCCCGTTATGGGGTGCCAGTATCCCCTGCACTTTCAAGCGTCCGCGTCACGTGACCGGGACATTGAAATTCTGCAGGGGATATCGGCACCCCATAACGGGGCCTGTATCTCCTGAAGTAGGGGGTCCTCGGACCTGAAACCAATGCTGTTCAGCTCCGGAGACCCCTGTCAAGAGAGAGGGGATTTGGCCCGGGAATAAAGGGGTTACACCCCATTGGGCCACCCTCTACTCTCACCTGGGAAGCAAGGGGTTAACTGGACTGGGGTCCAGTAATGTGTTTTTGCCTTGCTTCAGCCATCCAACTGTTTATTCCCCTGTACAAATGTATTGTTTCTGGGCCAGTGTCTGCACCACACACACACTGGGGCTTAAGGGGTTTATTAGCTGCATTTTAGGAAAATAAATCAGGATGTGTGGTGTCTTTTCAGAAATATCTGGGCTTCAAAAGGCTTGATTGAAGTGGGTGTGAAAAGTACAGAGGGGGTTTGGTCTATGTTAACACATCTGGCTGGTAGACAGCTAGGACCCAGGCTGGGGCATTGGGTGTGAAATATAGCACCGGTGACAAATGTTCACTACACAGGAGTTCCTGCTTCAAAGGATTTCTTGATGGGGGCCAGGGGCGCGGTTACGAAAGGAGATATCAGAATGAGTGACCTTATTAAATATAAGAATATTATGAGATGTCCTTGGCTGAACGTGCTAAAAGCTACATATGTGTATTCGTGGGACTGATTCGCACATAACGATTACAGACACATGATGTGTAGAAGGTCCTAAGCGACAGATATTAATATCTCTCTTAATTGTAGTATTACACGGTAATATTTAGTCTTATTGGGAGCGTCATGCGTGCCGGAATGTATTAATATGTCTCGCGTGCCAGAAAGTACTACTGAACTAAAGTTATGAAGTTATTTAGATAGGAAAAGCAGTTTTTAAACGTCCTTGGGTGGGAGGAGTTTTACTCTGAGGGAAACTGTCAACCTCACCACTGATTTATGAGAGAGGCTGGGTTTAGGTTGTGTTCAATGGGAAATAATTGTATAAGAACCAGGCTCAGCCTATGGCTATTGTCTTCATGTGTCTTCATGTATGATCTTCATGTATTGCTGTGATGTCAACATCTGAAACTGAATTATGGAAAAAATGGCCCATCCTGTATCCTGATGGCTTTCTTGTCCTAACCTTTAAGTAAGTGTCCATATTTTGTCTGTTATTTGTATATCTCGTGTGTTCACCTTTTTCAAGGAATAAATTATATTTTATCATATCTAAGTCTCGTCCGGTTCAACCCAGTTATATCTTTGGTGGTGTATTATTATAGCCTGTCACAAAGCTCCCGTCACAATCCCCTGCTCATGTACACTATTATAAAAATGAATTTATTTAGTGTACGATCGCCTGTAACAGCCTTGCATGGAGATACAGAATCTCCATGCAAATGTTCCAAGCGGCTTTTTTTTCTATCAGCTAGCGTACGGGAAGTTTAAGGACGTGCTTTTTTGGAACATCAGAACGCAAACCCATTGAGCTTAGTACATAGCCCCCTTTGACTTTAACCAAATCTTCTTCTTCTGCTATATATTTTGGAAAGTTGTCTGTCTGTTTGCTGCATTTGGACACCTATTAAGGCCTCGGACATGGTCAAAAAGGCCGCGCTGAGGGGAAACATTATCCCTATCAGCGCGGCTTTAGACGGCGCTTCCGCAGGTGTGCGGAGGCGTGTGGAATTTCAGCCGACAACCAAATTTTAGTTTTCCCGCTGAGGGAAGCGCAGGGCCGGTCACGTGACTGCCAGAAGCCAATGGCAGTCTGTGACGTCGGCGCCGTGACGTGGTGCGCTAGTCCCGCCTCCCGCTCCGCCTCCAGGCCCGCCTCCCGAAAGCCTCCCACCCGACACACAAGCGCGCTCGCTGGCGCTCATGCAGGGACAAGAGAAATCTCCTGCTTGAGCAGGAGAGCATGAGCGTCAGCGCTGCCCAGCGCTCCTCCGTGCACCATGTCCCAGGCCTTATATATCATAACCACATTTTGCATGATGATTCCCGAGATCAATGAGCAGTTTTTTGTCTATGATTGAAAACAATCAGATGCCAATCAAGATGCGGACTGAACCTTTCAAAACGGCACTGATTTTAACCAGATTTGGCAGGATTATAAGTAGCGGGACTGAATTTAGAAAATCCATTGGTAACTTTAAGTTGGATGCTCCAGAGCAGCAAATGGAAAAAATGCGCATGTTCTGACGCCTTACGGAAAACCCCAAAATATAGTTGACTCAACAGCATTACAATAAAAATACCTAAAAAAGGGAGCGCATGCAAAAGAAGATGTAAGCACATAAAGCGTTAAAGATGGCCCAAAACATCAACTAGCTAAAAGCAGCAGAACAAAAAGCCACCTTGGAGAAGTGAGAAAGCTCCTGCACTTCTCAGCTCGCGGACCCTGATACACGTGATGGCTCCAGCTCCGATTCAAACGGGGAATGAACAGCCAAACTCCACAAAGAGGGATATAGACGACCTGTATGGGAATATAAAGGCTCTCCTGCACTCCGAAATACAACAGGCCCTTAAAGAAATAAAAAAAGGGCGTCTCCTTCCCGGGAGGGAGAACAGCCACCTTAGTAAGAAAACTGGATGTATCTATAAACGCACAATTTAAGACAGAAGAGCCTCACGCGCATACAAACGCAGATGGAGGAATTAACAGAGGCAGGAGAAATCTTAGAAGGGGTACCCCTGAAACAATCCTAGAACCACAAGAACGTGTGTCAAAATGGCCGACCTCAGTCCTTCCGGACAGAACCGGGGAAGTTCTGACTCTCGACCGTTGCCACAGAGCCATGAGTATCAAACCCCAAACAGGAGATCGCCCTGGAGACCTGAGCATCAGCTTTCACTCATTTAAAATGAAAGCGGCTTGCTTTGCTGCAGTGAGAGGCCACAATGACGTGGCAATTTCCCGACTACAGATTTTTCAAGGTCTGGCCCCAGCGACCCTCCCCAGACGCCGTAATCTAAACGAGGTTACATCACACATGGGCCGGAGTTCCTTCGCCTTGGGCATTACACTAACGCAGGCAACGTGATCATTGTGCGTGAAAATTGTCCCGGTTTTTAATTGGGGAAAAAACGGTCACACTATTATAGAAGTGATTATAGGCCATCATCAAAAGCACCTGGTCCGGATGGCTTCTCCACTTTGTATTATAAAATGTTTAACAGTTTCCTTGCACCTCAGATACTGAACCTGTTTAACTCAGTGCTTTTGGACACACATTTTCCACCACATATACTTCAAATATCAATTTCCCTCATACACAAGAAGGAGAAAGATCATGCCCGCTGTGCGATCTACAGGCCAATTTCCATGTTTACCAAACTCCTAGTAAACAGGCTTAATGTAGTCGTCCCTTCTCTAGTGCACGCAGATCAAGCAGGATTTGAACCAGGGAGACAGCACCAGGCGCATAATTAACCTAATCGCCACATTGACCAAGACTAAAATTCCATCTAATAGACCAAATAGATTGATCCTTCGTGCAAAACACCCTGAAGGTTTTTGGCTATAGAAGCAATTTTCTAAAAGCAATCCTTGCAATGAATAGTAGCCGTAAAGCAAAGGTTATCTGCCAGCTGTTCGACTTGTTCTCGATTAAGGCCGCAGCTCCGGCTCCTGAGGTACATCTGTACTGAGACCTTATTCCCAGCGTCACCGTCAGGCGCTGAACATGAGACCGCAGCTCCGGCTGTACATCTGTACTGAGACCTTATTCCCAGTGTCACCGTCAGGCGCTGAACATGAGACCGCAGCTCCGACTCCTGCTGTACATCTGTACTGAGACCTTATCCCCAGTGTCACCGTCAGGCGCTGAACATGAGACCGCAGCTCCGGCTCCGGCTGTACATCTGTACTGAGACCTTATCCCCAGCGTCACCGTCAGGCGCTGAACATGAGACCGCAGCTCTGGCTCCGGCTGTACATCTGTACTTAGACCTTATCCCCAGCGTCACCGTCAGGCGCTGAACATGAGACCGCAGCTCTGGCTCCGGCTGTACATCTGTACTGAGACCTTATTCCCTGCGTCACCGTCAGGCGCTGAACATGAGACCGCAGCTCCGGCTCCTGCTGTACATCTGTACTGAGACCTTATCCCCAGTGTCACCGTCAGGCGCTGAACATGAGAACGCAGCTCCGGCTGTACATCTGTACTGAGACCTTATTCCCAGCGTCACCGTCAGGCGCTGAACATGAGACCGCAGCTCCGGCTCCGGCTGTACATCTGTACTGAGACCTTATCCCCAGCGTCACCGTCAGGCGCTGAACATGAGACCGCAGCTCCTGCTGTACATCTGTACTGAGACCTTATCCCCAGCGTCACCGGCAGGCGCTGAACATGAGACCGCAGCTCCGGCTCCTGCTGTACATCTGTACTGAGACCTTATCCCCAGTGCCACCGTCAGGCGCTGAACATGAGACCGCAGCTCCGGCTGTACATCTGTACTGAGACCTTATTCCCAGCGTCACCGTCAGGCGCTGAATATGAGACCGCAGCTCCGGCTCCGGCTGTACATCTGTACTGAGACCTTATTCCCAGTGTCACCGTCAGGCGCTGAACATGAGACCGCAGCTCCGGCTGTACATCTGTACTGAGACCTTATCCCCAGCGTCACCGTCAGGCGCTGAACATGAGACCGCAGCTCTGGCTCCGGCTGTACATCTGTACTGAGACCTTATCCCCAGTGTCACCGTCAGGCGCTGCACATGAGACCGCAGCTCCGGCTGTACATCTGTACTGAGACCTTATTCCCAGCGTCACCGTCAGGCGCTGAACATGAGACCGCAGCTCCGGCTCCGGCTGTACATCTGTACTGAGACCTTATCCCCAGCGTCACCGTCAGGCGCTGAACATGAGACCGCAGCTCCTGCTATACATCTGTACTGAGACCTTATCCCCAGTGTCACCGTCAGGCACTGAACATGAGACCGCAGCTCCGGCTCCGGCTGTACATCTGTACTGAGACCTTATCCCCAGCGTCACCGTCAGGCGCTGAACATGAGACCGCAGCTCCTGCTATACATCTGTACTGAGACCTTATCCCCAGCGTCACCGTCAGGCGCTGAACATGAGACCGCAGCTCTGGCTTCGGCTGTACATCTGTACTGAGAACTTATTCCCAGCGTCACCGTCAGGCGCTGAACATGAGACCGCAGCTCCGGCTCCTGCTGTACATCTGTACTGAGACCTTATCCCCAGTGTCACCGTCAGGCGCTGAACATGAGACCGCAGCTCCGGCTGTACATCTGTACTGAGACCTTATCCCCAGCGTCACCGTCAGGCGCTGAACATGAGACCGCAGCTCCTGCTGTACATCTGTACTGAGACCTTATTCCCAGCATCACCGTCAGGCGCTGAACATGAGACCGCAGCTCCGACTCCGGCTGTACATCTGTACTGAGACCTTATTCCCAGCGTCACCGTCAGGCGCTGAACATGAGACCGCAGCTTCGGCTCCGGCTGTACATCTGTACTGAGACCTTATCCCCAGCGTCACCGTCAGGCGCTGAACATGAGACCGCAGCTCCGGCTGTACATCTGTACTGAGACCTTATTCCCAGCGTCACCGTCAGGCGCTGAACATGAGACCGCAGCTCTGGCTCCTGCTGTACATCTGTACTGAGACCTTATTCCCAGCGTCACCGTCAGGCGCTGAATATGAGACCGCAGCTCTGGCTCCGGCTGTACATCTGTACTGAGACCTTATTCCCAGTGTCACCGTCAGGCGCTGAACATGAGACCGCAGCTCCGGCTGTACATTTGTACTGAGACCTTATTCCCAGCGTCACCGTCAGGCGCTGAACATGAGACCGCAGCTCCGGCTCCGGCTGTACATCTGTACTGAGACCTTATCCCCAGCGTCACCGTCAGGCGCTGAACATAAGACCGCAGCTCCGGCTGTACATCTGTACTGAGACCTTATCCCCAGCGTCACCGTCAGGCGCTGAACATGAGACCGCAGCTCCGGCTCCGGCTGTACATCTGTACTGAGACCTTATCCCCAGCGTCACCGTCAGGCGCTGAACATGAGACTGCAGATCCGGCTGTACATCTGTACTGAGACCTTATTCCCAGCGTCACCGTCAGGCGCTGAACATGAGACCGCAGCTCCGACTCCTGCTGTACATCTGTACTGAGACCTTATTCCCAGCGTCACCGTCAGGCGCTGAACATGAGCCCGCAGCTCCGGCTCCGGCTGTACATCTGTACTGAGACCTTATTCCCAGCGTCACTGTCACGCGCTGAACAAGAGACCGCAGCTCCGGCTCCTGCTATACATCTGTACTGAGACCTTATTCCCAGTGTCACCGTCAGGCGCTGAACATGAGACCGCAGCTCCGGCTGTACATCTGTACTGAGACCTTATTCCCAGCGTCACCGTCACGCGCTGAACATGAGACCGCAGCTCCGGCTGTACATCTGTACTGAGACCTTATTCCCAGCGTCACCGTCAGGCGCTGAACATGAGACCGCAGCTCCGGCTGTACATCTGTACTGAGACCTTATCCCCAGTGTCACCGTCAGGCGCTGAACATGAGACCGCAGCTCCGGCTGTACATCTGTACTGAGACCTTATCCCCAGCGTCACCGTCAGGTGCTGAACATGAGACCGCAGCTCCGGCTCCTGCTGTACATCTGTACTGAGACCTTATTCCCAGCGTCACCGTCAGGCGCTGAACATGAGACCGCAGCTCCAGCTGTACATCTGTACTGAGACCTTATTCCCAGCGTCACCGTCAGGCGCTGAACATGAGACCGCAGCTCCGGCTCCAGCTGTACATCTGTACTGAGACCTTATACCCAGCGTCACCGTCAGGCGCTGAACATGAGACCGCAGCTCCGGCTGTACATCTGTACTGAGACCTTTTTCCCAGCGTCACCGTCAGGCGCTGAACATGAGACCGCAGCTCCGGCTGTACATCTGTACTGAGACCTTATTCCCAGCGTCACCGTCAGGCGCTGAACATGAGATCACAGCTCCGACTCCGGCTGTACATCTGTACTGAGACCTTATTCCCAGTGTCACCGTCAGGCGCTGAACATGAGACCGCAGCTCCGGTTGTACATCTGTACTGAGACCTTATTCCCAGCGTCACCGTCAGGCGCTGAACATGAGACCGCAGCTCCGGCTCCACATCTGTACTGAGACCTTATTCCCAGCATCACCGTCAGGCGCTGAACATGAAACCGCAGCTCTGGCTCCGGCTGTACATCTGTACTGAGACCTTATTCCCAGCGTCACCGTCAGGCGCTGAATATGAGACCGCAGCTCCGACTCCGGCTGTACATCTGTACTGAGACCTTATTCCTAGTGTCACCGTCAGGCGCTGAACATGAGACTGCAGCTCCGGCTGTACATCTGTACTGAGACCTTATTCCCAGCGTCACCGTCAGGCGCTGAACATGAGACCGCAGCTCCGGCTCCGGCTGTACATCTGTACTGAGACCTTATTCTCAGCGTCACCGTCAGGCGCTGAACATGAGACCGCAGCTCCGGCTGTACATCTGTACTGAGACCTTATTCCCAGCGTCACCGTCACGCGCTGAACATGAGACCGCAGCTCCGGCTGTACATCTGTACTGAGACCTTATTCCCAGCGTCACCGTCACGTGCTGAACATGAGACCGCAGCTCCGTCTCCACATCTGTACTGAGACCTTATTCCCAGCATCACCGTCACGCGTTGAACATGAGACCGCAGCTCCGGCTCCTGCTGTACATCTGTACTGAGACTTTATTCCCAGCGTCACCGTCAGGCGCTGAACATGAGACCGCAGCTCTGGCTCCTGCTGTACATCTGTACTGAGACCTTATTCCTAGCGTCACCGTCAGGCGCTGAACATGAGACCGCAGCTCCAGCTGTACATCTGTACTGAGACCTTATCCCCAGTGTCACCGTCAGGCGCTGAACATGAGACCGCAGCTCCGGCTCCACATCTGTACTGAGACCTTATTCCCAGCGTCACCGTCAGGCGCTGAACATGAGACCGCAGCTCCGGCTGTACATCTGTACTGAGACCTTATTCCCAGCGTCACCGTCAGGCGCTGAACATGAGACCGCAGCTCTGGCTCCGGCTGTACATCTGTACTGAGACCTAATTCCCAGCATCACCGTCAGGCGCTGAACATGAGACCGCAGCTCCGGCTGTACATCTGTACTGAGACCTTATTCCCAGCGTCACCGTCAGGCGCTGAACATGAGACCGCAGCTCCGGCTGTACATCTGTACTGAGACCTTATCCCCAGTGTCACCGTCAGGCGCTGAACATGAGACCGCAGCTCCGGCTGTACATCTGTACTGAGACCTTATCCCCAGCGTCACCGTCAGGTGCTGAACATGAGACCGCAGCTCCGGCTCCTGCTGTACATCTGTACTGAGACCTTATTCCCAGCGTCACCGTCAGGCGCTGAACATGAGACCGCAGCTCCAGCTGTACATCTGTACTGAGACCTTATTCCCAGCGTCACCGTCAGGCGCTGAACATGAGACCGCAGCTCCGGCTCCAGCTGTACATCTGTACTGAGACCTTATACCCAGCGTCACCGTCAGGCGCTGAACATGAGACCGCAGCTCCGGCTGTACATCTGTACTGAGACCTTTTTCCCAGCGTCACCGTCAGGCGCTGAACATGAGACCGCAGCTCCGGCTGTACATCTGTACTGAGACCTTATTCCCAGCGTCACCGTCAGGCGCTGAACATGAGATCACAGCTCCGACTCCGGCTGTACATCTGTACTGAGACCTTATTCCCAGTGTCACCGTCAGGCGCTGAACATGAGACCGCAGCTCCGGTTGTACATCTGTACTGAGACCTTATTCCCAGCGTCACCGTCAGGCGCTGAACATGAGCCCGCAGCTCCGGCTCCACATCTGTACTGAGACCTTATTCCCAGCATCACCGTCAGGCGCTGAACATGAAACCGCAGCTCTGGCTCCGGCTGTACATCTGTACTGAGACCTTATTCCCAGCGTCACCGTCAGGCGCTGAATATGAGACCGCAGCTCCGACTCCGGCTGTACATCTGTACTGAGACCTTATTCCTAGTGTCACCGTCAGGCGCTGAACATGAGACTGCAGCTCCGGCTGTACATCTGTACTGAGACCTTATTCCCAGCGTCACCGTCAGGCGCTGAACATGAGACCGCAGCTCCGACTCCTGCTGTACATCTGTACTGAGACCTTATTCCCAGCGTCACCGTCAGGCGCTGAACATGAGACCGCAGCTCCGGCTCCGGCTGTACATCTGTACTGAGACCTTATTCTCAGCGTCACCGTCAGGCGCTGAACATGAGACCGCAGCTCCGGCTGTACATCTGTACTGAGACCTTATTCCCAGCGTCACCGTCACGCGCTGAACATGAGACCGCAGCTCCGGCTGTACATCTGTACTGAGACCTTATTCCCAGCGTCACCGTCACGCGTTGAACATGAGACCGCAGCTCCGGCTGTACATCTGTACTGAGACTTTATTCCCAGCGTCACCGTCAGGCGCTGAACATGAGACCGCAGCTCTGGCTCCTGCTGTACATCTGTACTGAGACCTTATTCCTAGCGTCACCGTCAGGCGCTGAACATGAGACCGCAGCTCCAGCTGTACATCTGTACTGAGACCTTATCCCCAGTGTCACCGTCAGGCGCTGAACATGAGACCGCAGCTCCGGCTCCACATCTGTACTGAGACCTTATTCCCAGCGTCACCGTCAGGCGCTGAACATGAGACCGCAGCTCCGGCTGTACATCTGTACTGAGACCTTATTCCCAGCGTCACCGTCAGGCGCTGAACATGAGACCGCAGCTCTGGCTCCGGCTGTACATCTGTACTGAGACCTAATTCCCAGCATCACCGTCAGGCGCTGAACATGAGACCGCAGCTCCGGCTGTACATCTGTACTGAGACCTTATTCCCAGCATCACCGTCACACGCTGAACATGAGACCGCAGCTCCGGCTGTACATCTGTACTGAGACCTTATTCCCAGCGTCACCGTCAGGCGCTGAACATGAGACCGCAGCTCCGGCTCCTGCTGTACATCTGTACTGAGACCTTATCCCAAGCGTCACCGTCAGGCGCTGAACATGAGACCGCAGCTCCAGCTGTACATCTGTACTGAGACCTTATTCCCAGCGTCACCGTCAGGCGCTGAACATGAGACCGCAGCTCCGGCTGTACATCTGTACTGAGACCTTATTCCCAGCGTCACCGTCAGGCGCTGAACATGAGACCGCAGCTCCGGCTGTACATCTGTACTGAGACCTTATCCCCAGCGTCACCGTCAGGCGCTGAACATGAGACCGCAGCTCCGGCTCCTGCTGTACATCTGTACTGGGACCTTATTCCCAGCGTCACCGTCAGGCGCTGAACATGAGACCGCAGCTCCTGCTCCTGCTGTACATCTGTACTGAGACCTTATTCCCAGCGTCACCGTCAGGCGCTGAACATGAGACCGCAGCTCCTGCTGTACATCTGTACTGAGACCTTATTCCCAGCCTCACCGTCAGGCGCTGAACATGAGACCGCAGCTCCGGCTCCTGCTGTACATCTGTACTGAGACCTTATCCCCAGCGTCACCGTCAGGCGCTGAACATGAGACCGCAGCTCCGGCTCCGGCTGTACATCTGTACTGAGACCTTATTCCCAGCGTCACCGTCAGGCGCTGAACATGAGACCGCAGCTCCGGCTGTACATCTGTACTGAGACCTTATTCCCAGCGTCACCGTCAGGCGCTGAACATGAGACCGCAGCTTCGGCTCCTGCTGTACATCTGTACTGAGACCTTATCCCCAGCGTCACCGTCAGGCGCTGAACATGAGACCACAGCTCCTGCTGTACATCTGTACTGAGACCTTATTTCCAGCGTCACCGTCAGGCGCTGAACATGAGACCGCAGCTCCGGCTGTACATCTGTACTGAGACCTTATTCCCAGCGTCTCCGTCAGGCGCTGAACATGAGACCGCAGCTCCGGCTCCTGCTGTACATCTGTACTGAGACCTTATCCCCAGCGTCACCGTCAGGCGCTGAACATGAGACCGCAGCTCCTGCTGTACATCTGTACTGAGACCTTATTCCCAGCGTCACCGTTAGGCGCTGAACATGAGACCGCAGCTCCGGCTGTACATCTGTACTGAGACCTTATCCCCAGCGTCACCGTCAGGCGCTGAACATGAGACCGCAGCTCCTGCTGTACATCTGTACTGAGACCTTATTCCCAGCGTCACCGTCAGGCGCTGAACATGAGACCGCAGCTCCGGCTCCGGCTGTACATCTGTACTGAGACCTTATCCCCAGCGTCACCGTCAGGCGCTGAACATGAGACCGCAGCTCCTGCTGTACATCTGAACTGAGACCATATTCCCAGCGTCACCGTCAGGCGCTGAACATGAGACCGCAGCTCCGGCTCCTGCTGTACATCTGTACTGAGACCTTATTCCCAGCGTCACCGTCAGGCGCTGAACATGAGACCGCAGCTCCGGCTCCGGCTGTACATCTGTACTGAGACCTTATTCCCAGCGTCACCGTCAGGCGCTGAACATGAGACCGCAGCTCCGGCTGTACATCTGTACTGAGACCTTATCACCAGCGTCACCGTCAGGCGCTGAACATGAGACCGCAGCTCCGGCTCCTGCTGTACATCTGTACTGAGACCTTATTCCCAGCGTCACCGTCAGGCGCTGAACATGAGACCGCAGCTTCGGCTCCTGCTGTACATCTGTACTGAGACCTTATCCCCAGCGTCACCGTCACGCGCTGAACGTGAGACCGCAGCTCCGGCTGTACATCTGTACTGAGACCTTATCACCAGCGTCACCGTCAGGCGCTGAACATGAGACCGCAGCTCCGGCTCCTGCTGTACATCTGTACTGAGACCTTATTCCCAGTGTCACCATCAGTTACTCTTACACTAAGAGAATACAGAGGCCATACTGTAAGAAAAACATAATTCCTATATATTCCATCTTCAATCCCCGTATTAAGAATCTCTTCTTTACTTGGGAACATCACGACTTCCTTATTCAAACATAAAGCACATTTTACATTTTTCCAGCCAACGGTCTAAACCACCACTAACACACCCACTCCCACTGACACAACCAACTCGCACACACTCCTGTGTAACAATCTTCCCCACCGCTAACACACCATCTCCCACTGACACAACCAACTCGCACACACTCCTGTGTAACAATATTCCCCACCGCTAACACACCCTCTCCCACTGACACGACACACTCCTGTGTAACAATATGCTCCACCACTGACACAACACACTCCCATACACTCCTGTGTAACAGTCTGCCCTTCAGCTCTGTCCGGGGAGGGAGAGAGAGATGGATAGGGAGAGAGAGGGACGGAAAGGGGGAGAGAGAGACAGAGAGGGGGAGAGAGAGAGACGGAGCGGAGGAGAGAGAGGGACGAAGCGGGGGAGAGAGACGGAGGAAGTGGGAGGGAAGAGGGAGAGAGAGAAAAAGGGGGAGAGAGGTGGCGAGAGAGGGAGAAGGAGAGAGAGAAAGATATCTCACTCTCGTTATCGCTGATGAGGTCGGGATTTTCCTGCGTGATTTCTTCACCTTCCGGACATCCTCCTCTTCAAAGAAGAAATCCTGAGAGACACACAGCTATCTGTCACAGTGATGTAGACACAGGTATCTCTCACAGAGACACACACACAACTATCTGTCACAATGACGTAGACACAGATATCTCTCACAGAGACACACACAGCTGTCACTGTGACACACCCACACAGTTGTCACAAAGTGATATCGGTCACCTGTCCATGCAGGGGGTCATCGCTGCCCTCCTGCTCGGAGGAGAAACTCTCGTCCTCATCCTCTGAGTAATTCTCAATGTCCGGAGAGCGATCTGCAAATGTGATCAAACATCAAATTAATAATTACTAATTTCATAAATCATTTATACTCTAATTAATAATCAATGATGTGATCAATCATGTCATCTGATCAAGAACTAACCAATAGCTTGAACAATCATCACTAACCCAATGAATCATTACTAACCCTATCAATAATGTAATCTGATTAGAAATAGAAACAATATTCCAATCAATAATCAACAATTTGATCATAAATATATCAATCTTTCAGGTGATCAGAAATAGATCAATAATGTATCGTCTGATCACACCCAATCTATAACCTGCTCAACAAGCTCTCACCTGATCAGAAAAAATCACTAAACTGATCAAAGTGATCAGGTGATAAGAAACTATTCAATAACCTGATTATCTATCATCTGATTAGGAACTAAATCCGGATCAATAATGCATCTCATCAGTAGCTAATCAATAACCTGATTAATAATCTATACTCTGATGTGGATGCAATCAATAGTTCATAGGCGGCTTCATAAAATTAAAGTAAATAAGGCACCTGGCCCCGATGGCATACTGTACTTCCAAGAGTTCTTAAACGAGTTAAGCTCAGTAATAGCCAAACCATAACATTTAATATTTAAGGACTCCATTTCCACAGGCTCAGTACCACAAGATTGGTGTAAAGCAGATGGGGTGCCATATTAAAAAAGGGAGCTTGATCATAACCAGGGAATTACAGACCTGTAAGCCTGACATCAATAGTAGGATATCTACTTAAAGATTTATTACAGGATAATATTCAGGAATACCTCATGGAAAACAAAATTATTAGTAATAGTCAGCATGGATTTGAAGGATAGGTCATGCCAAACTAACCTAATTAGTTTCTTTGAGGAGTTAAGTAGGAATTTAGATCAGAGGTTCGTGTACAAAATAAAGCAAATTGGACTCAGTAATAATATATGCACCTGGATCAAAAACTGCTTGAAGGACAGACAACAGAGAGTTGTCATAAATGGAACTTTTTCAGGTTGGGCTAAAGTTGTGAGTGGAGTACCTCAGGGATCGGTACTGGGACCCCTGCTTTTTAACTTGTTTATTAATGACATTGAGGTTGGGATCGAGAGCAAAGTCTCCATCTTTGCTGATGATACTAAATTGTGTAAGGTAATAGAATCAGAGCAGGATGGAATTTCTCTCCAGAAGGACTTGGAGAGACTGGAAACGTGGGCAGGTAAATGGCAGATGAGGTTTAATAAATGTAAGGTTTTGCATTTGGGAAACAAGAATCAATAGGCAACTTACAAATTAAATGAGGATAAATTAAGGGAACAGAAACAAACAAACAAAAAATACTAGGGTATTAACTATAAAGAAATCCACGTAGTTGCACACCACCAAATAATAACTAGTGAATAATAACAAATAACTTTATTAATAAATGGGTTACATAAGACTTATACCTCTGTACAAGAAGAACAGTGATTAAAATATATGGCGTTAGTCGTAAGTATCACCAATACTTCACTCTATTGCTGGCTGAAAAAATACCAGGGTGAGACGCCCGAATTGGTTGGACACTAAATAGTAAATGTCACAACACATAGATAGATGGGGCCCGGTAGTTGTAATAACAATGGAACTCTTAGTAGCCGCGTCACAAACCTCCCAGGTGGTGGTCAGATGAAATCACCTGACTTCTTTCTTTAGTGGATTTCTTTATACTTAATACACTAGTATTTTCTTTTTGTTTCTGTTTATAGTCCATGTATGCACCCCCCACTCACAAAATTATTATACATTTAGGTCTATTAGCTGGCAGTTTAGTTGATCATTAGTCCCCTCCCCCCTATTTTTCCTAAATTGTGGGAATCCTTGATGGAGAAGGATTTAGGAGTGCGTGTAGACAGCAGGCTTAGCAATAGTGCCCAATGTCATGCAGTAGCTGCAAAGGCAAACAAGATCTTATGATGCATTAAACGGGCAATGGATGGAAGGGAAGTAAACATAATTATGCCCCTTTACAAAGCATTAGTAAGACCACACCGTGAATATGGAGTACAGTGTGGGGCACCAATCCTAAGAAAAGACATTATGGAACTACAGAAAGTGCAGAGAAGAGCCACCAAATTAATAAAGGGGGGAGGGGGGATGCTAGCTAAATTAGAAGCTTCAACGAGGGGATATGATAACTATATACAAATATATTCGGGGACAGTACAAGGTGTTTTCAAAAGAACTATTCATCCCAAGGGCAGTACAAACGACACAGGGTCATCCCTTGAAGTTGTAGGAAAGGAGATATCACCACAACAAAGGAAAGGGTTCTTTACAGTAAGGGCAGTTACAATGTGGGATGCATTACCCTTGGAGACTGTGATGGCAGATACACTAGATATCTTCAAAAAAAAGGTTGGACATTTTTTTAGAAGGGAAAGGTATACAGGGATATACCAAATAAGTAAACATGGGAAGGATGTTGATCCAGGAAGTAATCCGATTGTCAATTCTTGGAGTCAGGAAGGAATCTATTATTCCCCTTATGAGATATCATTGGATGATATTTCACTGGGTTTTTTTGTTTGCTTCCTTTGGATCAATATACTGTAAGTACGGATATAGGATAAAGTATCTGTCGTCTACATTTAGCATAGTTTGAACTTGGACGCATTCCTTTGTTCAACCTCATCTACTATGTAACTATGTAATAACCTGTGCAATAATCTATTATCTGGTCAGAATCCAACACCTGATCAACAGATAGCAGATCAATAACAGAACATCCAGAGGCAAAACATCAATATTCAGAAACTAATCATTAGAAACCTGTTCAATAATCTATCACAGAAAAAGGGGGGATGGTCCCTGCTCAGCTCTAGATTAACAATTAGAGGGGTACAACCTGGGAAGAATGGCTATTGTATGTATGAAAGAGACAGGATCCCTGACGATGCATCAACCGCTACCAAATGAAAACAAATACATTTTATTCTATACGAATTTTCTAATGGAATAAAATGTATTTGCTTTCATTGGTAGAGGATGAATGCATCGTCAGGGATCCTGTCTCTTTCGTACATACAATAATCTATCAACCTGATCATCATTTCAAGAAATCAACATCTTCCTTATTAATCAACTAGCTGAGAGACCCGGCGTTGCCCGGGATGTGAACCGTGCTCACACTGACACACACTGCTCATTGTTCACACTGCACACTGCACACACACACTGCACACTGCACACACACTGCTCATTGGTCGCACTGACGCACACTGCGCACACACAGCTCACAGTGACACACACTGCACAGTGCACACACACTGGTCACACTGACACACACTGCACACACACTGCTCACTGCTCACACTGCACACACACACATACACAGCTCATTGCTCACACTGACACACTGCACACTGCACACACACTGCTCACACTGCACACAGTGACACACACTGCTCAATGGTCACACTGCACACTGCACACTGCACACACACTGCTCAGACTGACACACACTGCATACTGCACACACACTGCTCATTGGTCACACTGCACACAGTGCACACACACTGCTCATTGCTCACACTGCACACACTGCTCACACTGACACACACTGCACACACAGTGGTCATTGCTCACACTGCACACACTGACACACTGCTCATTGCTCACACTGCACAGTGCACCACACACACACACACACACACACACACACACACACACACAGTTACAGACAATCACAGACAGTTACACACACTCACACAGTTTCAAACAGTTTCACACAGTCATAGACACTTACACAGACTTACACACACTCTCACACTGTGAAACACTTACACACTCACACACAGTCACAGACACTTACACACAAGTTTCACACAGTCACAGACACTTACACACAGTCACAGACACTCACACACAGTCTCACACAATTACACACACCAGCACCAACACCCGCCCCCCCCCCTCCTCCTGCGCAGGCAGCGGGGACAACGGTGGGGAGAAGGTGAAGCGGGGACAACGGTGGGGAGAAGGTGAAGCGGGGACCGGAGGGGCATCCCCCCTCCCATCTCACGTCCCGCGGCGACAGGGGGGAGCCGGGACCGGAGGGGCATCCCCCCTCCCATCTCACGTCCCGCGGCCTGTCACGCGGTGACAGGGGGGAGCCGGGAGCGGAGGGGCATCCCCCCTCCCATCTCACGTCCCGCGGCCTAGGGGGGAGCCGGGACCGGAGGGGCATCCCCCCTCCCATCTCACGTCCTAGGGGGGAGCCGGGACCGGAGGGGCATCCCCCCTCCCATCTCACGTCCCGCGGCCTAGGGGGGAGCCGGGACCGGAGGGGCATCCCCCCTCCCATCTCACGTCCCGCGGCCTACGGGGGAGCCGGGACCGGAGGGGCATCCCCCCTCCCATCTCACGTCCCGCGGCCTAGGGGGGAGCCGGGACCGGAGGGGCATCCCCCCTCCCATCTCACGTCCCGCGGCCTAGGGGGGAGCCGGGACCGGAGGGGCATCCCCCCTGCCATCTCACGTCCCGCGGCCTGTCACGCGGTGACAGGGGGGAGCCGGGAGCGGAGGGGCAAGAGCAGCACGTAGCATGTGGAGGGGGGGGGGAGCTCACCCGTCCTGCCGCTGCCTCACTCATCCTGCCGCTGCCTCACTCATCCGCCCGCTGCCTCACTCATCCGGCCGCACCTACGTGGATGTGAGGCGGGAGGCCGCGTGTTGTGGCCGCTCCCCCGCGTGTGTCCCGGGCGCTCGCCCCGCTCCCCCGCTGACTGTAGCGGCGCCGGGGTGTGAGCTTGGGGGGGTGAGGGGGTGTGAGCTTGGGGGGGGATGAGCTTGGGGGGGGGGTGAGGTGTGTGAGCTTGGGGGGGGGGGTGGGAATGTGTGTGTGTGTGTGTACACGGGACTCCGGGTAAGTTCGGGCACAGGGAGGGTGAGGGGGATGTGGAAGTTGAGGTGCGGTCCAGCTGACGGGGGAGAGTGAGGGGCACCCGGGAGGGGATTGTGTGTGTGTGTCCCCGTCCGTGTCCGTGTGTGTGTGTGTCCCTGTGTGTCCTTTGGCCCGTCACTCCGCCTCAGGCCAATGAGAGGTGTGCGGGGGCGGGCCAAGGGACCAATGAGATTTCCCCTAGGGACACCGGACATCCAGGCAGGCAGGCAGGCAGGCAGGCATACAGTGCTTTCACTAATATAGTATAAGATAGAAGAATAGATGACCCTCCACACATCCTCTCAGCAGATTGATCAGTTATTAATCTGTACACATTATTTCCTAGTAGTCAATCAATAACTGATCAATTCAAAGACATATGGTTTATACTCAATCAATAACCAATGTGCCAAAGACATATTGATTACCTCTCCTAATAGAAAATCAATAATAGATAGGCCAATCTATACTCATATTGATTTCCATCCCCATCTATACATATATTGATTACCCCTCCTAATACCAAATCAATAACTGATAAACCAATATATACATATTTTGATTACCACCTACAAAAAAAAACAATCAGTAAGATAGGCCATTTTATACACATTGATTACCCCTCCAAATCTAAAAAGATATTGATTACCCTTTCTAATACTGAATCAATACCTGATAAACCAATATCTACATATATTGATTAACCTTCTGAATAAGTAACTAATAAACAAATCTATTGACATACTGTTTACCCCTTCTAATAAGAAATGCTGATCGATTGATCGCCCCTCACCAGACAGTTTGGCTTTGGGTCCCTCGTGGTCGATCGGCTGACTGGAGAGAGAGTGAACGTTTATCTCAGCCACGGGGACAGAGACGTCCTTCACATGACTATGAAGAGACAGCACAAGACCGCTCTCACTGGGAAACTGCAGGACCTGAGAGACATACAGAGAGACAGCCATGAAGTGTGAAAGAGACAATCACTCTCAGTCTCTTCTGCCCCCCCCATCCTCCATGTTTCTCACCTCCGCCATATTTATTACTCCCGCGGCCAGGCTCTTATACCCCAGGATAGTCCTGTTCTTGTATCTCTTCCGTCTCTGTAACATTATCTGCAGGCGATTAGCATCTCGCTTCAAAAAGTGAGGATACTGAGAAGGACGAGGAGAGAGAAAATGTGTGTGAGAGAGAGAGAGAAGAGGGGAGGAGGGGCTGAGGAGAGGGGAGGGGTGGAAGAGGTGAGGGGGAAGGAGGGGAAGGGGGGAGGATGGGGGGGGGGGGAGGGGCGAGTATCAGAGCGTCACCTGCAAAGAGAATGTCAGCTGTAGTTCAGTCTCCGAGACACCGCTCACTGGCAGAGAGATCTCATTAGACCGCAGGATTCGCTTAGAGCCCTTAGGAGACAGCACGATAAGAGTACTCACATTAGTTAGGATTATTAATAAGGGTCAGCAGGTCACATATTAATTAGGATTATTAATTAGGCTGCCTAATTATGGAATGGGTGCAGCGTGTTTATTATCATTATTGATTAGGATTATTAGAGTTAACAGGCACTATACTAATTAGGATAATGAAAGCTATAATTAGGATCAGTGGGCACCTTAATAAGTAGAATTATAAGTAGGGTCAGTGGGTATCATATTAATTAGCATTTTAATTAAGGTCAGGAGGTGTCGTATTAAGTAGAACTATTCATTAGTCAACAGAAGCCCAAGAAATTAGGATTATAATTACAGTCAGCGGACAACCTATCAATTAGGAATATTAATTAGGCTCAGCCTTCATTACCTGGAGTTTTACAGCGATGACAACAGATGATAAATCTTTATCCACATCTTTAAACATAACAAGCTTCCTCAGCGTAAGAGAGAACAGTCTGGGAGGGAAGCGAAACGCGTTAACTGATCACTAAGAGAACATCCCACCCCAGAACCCGCCACAAAGACATTAACAAGAATCCAATTAATCATAAATATGACACCCATCGATAACGTCAACAATATTGATGTAGAAGGTAGATATAATGAAATAATAATTAAGCACATCGCTAATTAATAAATGAGCTGGTCAATCACTATCAACGGTGCAAATAATTACTAGTAACAATTGGTAATTAATGGTATTGATAACTGATAAATATTTCTTGCAATTAATATGTAATATAAAATGACACTGGCAGTGAGCAGTGGCACTGATAATTAGTGTTGATAATGACTTTTAAATTAATTGGGTCATTATTTATTCTAAGTAATGCAGTGGCTAATTAACATTAAAAAGTAAACATACCGGGAGGTTCTAACAATATTTGGTAACTAGTTATGCCTAGTAATAAAAAGACTTAATGACTGACAAATAATAATAATTAATATTAAGCAAGGATAGTTATACCAAATAAAATACTAATATTAAGACTGATAATTATTGATATGAGTAAATATTGTCTTAATAATAAATATTAATATTGACTTTCGTTTCTTAATAATGCTAAATAGTAAAAATCCTCAATAGTATTACGGGTAATTAAAAAAAGATTATTGATACAATGTTAATAACTAATAATATTTGTTTATTCATATTAATAATAACGAATGGCGCTTTTATTTGGTTATTATTGACATCATTAAATAACAATTTAATAACCGATAATGTCAATTAACCATTATAAATGCGTATGAATTACATTAAAACATTAACTGTTAATGGAACTATTTGTTGCTCACTAATAATTACATATTTAATATTAATTTAAAACAAGAATAAATCATTCTAATTTTATAATAGTACATAATTGATAAGCAATAACTATTAAATAACAATACCCAATTACGTTGATTAATAATGATAATTAATTAACCAATGCAATTAATAATAATAATTAACAGGCGCTCTCGTTGGATTCCCGCTCAGTTGGCTGTAGGTGTGAATGATGTCATGAACACGCTGACGTCACACCTTGGCACGCAGGCCGCGCTGCCTCGGTCTGTCTCCCAGGTCGCGTACAAGTTCATGCGGACGGGGCCTCCCCCTCCCGCGGCAGGGCCAGGGGTGGCTGCGTCACTTCCAGGGGCGGAGCTGGCCGGCGTGGGCAGGACGGTGGCCCCCGAGGGCCCCGCGGAGGCCGCGCGCTCGGACATGGCGAGGAGCCGAGAAGGACTGGTGGGACGGAAAGAGGGGGGCGGGGAGGCCGACCAATCACAGGCCAAGCTGGGAGGAGCACGTGAGCGAGCACCACGCGGCCAATCACAGGGCGACGAACGGTCACAGCGCACACTAATCAGAGTCCCGCCTTTCGTGACGCAGTTCAATCAGCGCGCCCATTCTGTTTACACAGGGGCCGCTCTGCTGACGAGCAGCTGTTCTGCCCAATCAGAGGCCATTATTAGACAATGGCCTCTGAAGACAACGGACTTGTCTTCCGTCACTGAGCAATGACAGTGTGAGGGCGGAGCCTGAGCTACGTTCCTACATAAAGATGCGCATGCGCCAGAAACGCAGTGTAAAAAGGGGAAACTGTACAAGTTATTGTATATAGCCGCACTTGTCCTAACAAGTACACTGCCCCATATAACTGATACACTACCCACCCCATATAGCGGGTACACTGCCCCATATAACTGATACACTACCCACCCCATATAGCGGGTACACTACCCCATATGGTGTACAGAAGCCAGGGAGCGCAATTCACCGATGAAGGAATATGTAAAACAAAACACAATAATACTGCAACCCTGTCTGAAAGGGTTAAACCTAAAGAGCCTTGTAGCAGAGATATACAGATAAACCAGTTCCCTACTGCAAATGTAGCAGGTAGGTGAATAAGTTCCTTACTGCAGATGGAACCAGTGGTTGAACCAGCAATGAAACCAATGCTAAACAGCACATGAAGGGCAGGGCAAGGAATCACTGTAATGGTGTAGCAGTGATAATAATAGAAACCACTCAAATGAGGTGATGTGCAACAAAAACTATTATTGTACAATAAACCGCAGCAGCGGTACGCAATACACACAGGAAAACCCTCAAATAGGGCATGTGGCAAGGCAGAAAGCGTCCTGGTAATGGAGGTGGGTGTTCCAACTGGTGACGCTGGTAGTACAGGATTCGCTGCGTCTTGCGGCTCTTCTGCTATCCGCGATCACAGCACTTCCGGGATAATATATTGTTTTTGTTGCACATCACCTCATTTGAGTGGTTTCTATTACCATCTGCAGTAAGGAACTTATTCACCTACCTGCTACATTTGCAGTAGGGAACTGGTTTATCTGTATATCTCTGATGCAAGGCTATTTAGGTTTAACCCTTTCAGACAGGGTTGCACTATTATTGTGTTTTGTTTTACATATTCCTTCATCGGTGAACTGCGCTCCCTGACTTCTGTACACCATTTCACCCCAAGGATCAACAAGGAAGATCCAGTGAAGGTTGAGCTGCATCCTGTTAACCGTTTGTACTTTTTTTCTGTTCCCCGTTACATTTTTTGCTGCTTTATTGTTTATCCCTGACACCTGTAGGAGCGCCTGGTGACACTCTGTTTTTTACACTACCCCATATAGCAGGTACACTAGCCCATATATCAGGTACATTACCCCATATAACAGATACACTAACCTATATAGCTGGTACACTACCACATACTAATTGATGCTTGGCGGTGTGTACACCTAGATCTGAGGGACTACTCATTCTATTCTAATTTTCGGCTCCTATTCTAGTATTGATTACTTATTTATCTCAATCCTCAATCCTCAATTGCAGGGGCAATGAAAAATCTGTTCTTGGAAGAATTGTTGACAATCCGCAGAGAGAGGGAGAGAGATCTAATTTTATTAGCAGTAGCCAGTTGTATATATATCCCTGTCACAGGAGACCAGGCAATTACACCTTTAAACCGGGATCATTCATTGAGCAAAACCAAGGAGTAAAACAAATTGTCATTTATTCCATTGAAACAGACGTACACACAGTGGATTACAATTATACAGAGAAAAACACACTTACTTGGGGATCTGGGTTAAAAAAAACTAACATTTCCTAGCTCATAGTCCTTAAAACAAAGTCTTTGGTTGAACGGATGTACCCGCTAAAGTCCTGGAACTTAACTCGGCATGCGTTACCAGACGCCACCGCTGTATCTGCTCCGGAGATGCCAAAATCCCTTGACCGGGAGATAGTACCAAATGTCCTTGTACTCTTTTCGGCTTGTAGTTCCAGCCGCGACTGCTACGTTCTGTTCTGAGAACTTGGCCCCGAAAAGTGGGACCTAGAAAATTTCTCGCCTTGAAATCTCTGAAGCCGGCTCGCGTCTATTTCTCTCAGAGCATCTTTTGGTCAATTCAAATCAGCCGCTGCTGTCTTAGCGCTTAGAATCTCTCGACCTGATTGGCTGCTAGGTTTCTTATAGGATTTTCAGTCCCATTCACAAACCGCTACAGCCAATCAGCGCGTGGGAATTTTCCTACCAGCCTATCACCGATTTGCCGATACTCTGAAGCCAGACGAGCACTGATTTTGTATTTTTGTATTTTGATTTTTAATTAAAACATAACCAACACAAATACAATTTCTGTGACAAAAGTCAAAGAAGTTTCACTTACTATGTGCGTGCACAGCACACACAGCTTTTTTTTTACATTGAGAAAGGTGCATGCGATACATCTTGGGCTTGTTTTATAGTTGGCGCGCTCGCGTGTGCGAATGCTCGTGAAGCACACTCTGTGTGTACAGGTCTGTGCTGTGAGTGACAGGTGGGCGTGGCTATGACATCACACCCGGCTTCACACACAACCACAAGCTCAACCTGCATCCAACCTCTTAGGGCTTGGTCCCGCTGCGTCCGGTGGTGCGTGCTTGCGCATGCGCCACCAGCCCCTTACCTGCAATCCATTGGTCCCCGCTGCCTCCTCCCTCCGGGGCTCACTACGTGCTGTGACGCGTCAGCCTGCCAGCGCTACCAGAAGAAGGTGTTCTGGAGCGTTGACGAGGCACGTGGTGCGCGTATTAGCCAATGAGGAGGTGAGCAGGGAAGGAGCTCGTAGGGAGGCGGCCTGATTTTTTTTTTTTTGCCGGCTTTTTGACTCTTCGTAGTCTGCAGTGTAAGCAGATGCACGGGGGAACCCCTGGCAATGAGGAGAGGAGGGGAGGCTTCGGGGAGCAGGGAGGCTGCACTCATTTACATGCAGGGCCTGGGGACGGGGCCCCGCTTCAGGGCAAACTGAGGGGGGAGAGGCAGGCGGTGGACGGGACTTTACAGCACCCGATTAAACTGGAGATATGTCACTCCAGCACACGGACTCACCTCATGGCCGCGCCCCCCCTCATCATGGCCCCGCCCACCCGACCCGTTTGGTCACGCCCCCCCGTTCCGAAAAACGTTTCCTGCAGACCGCAGATCGCGGTGCAGTGAGTTGCACGCGTCGCCGGCAAGCAAGACAGCCGTGCGGACACGTGCAATGGGGCCATAGCCTAAGACACATCAATACCAGTCCCACTCCTCTTCTCCCCCTTTCTCCCTCAGTGATTCCTACCACCCCCTTCCTCCCCTAAGAGACCTCCCCCCTCTGAGGGGTAGATCAGGCTGCGTCGGCGGTTAGTGAATCCCAGCGGCAGAGACCTGCTCACTACGCGTCTCGTATTCCATCGGATGTATTTTTCTTTCTTGCGTCTCCTCCTCTCTCACACCCCACCTGTCATGTTCGGGACTCGGGACTGACTACCACAGACCTTTACACCTGAAGATGCAGAGCTTGCCCTGCTCCTCCTGCCCCAGTGATTCCCCCCCCCCCCCCAGCCTATCCCAGCCACGCTTTGATTGGCTTGGCAGCGTCACCGCTCACAGCCGTGTGCGCGCGTCTCGACCGTATTAACAGCCTCCCACAGCCAATTGCAATTACACGCCTAAACCGGTTACATCTGAAATGATCAGATGGTTTGATGTGTTTAAAATGATTGACTCTTCTATAAGCGACAGATTGAGCTTTGCGGAGGAGATGTTTGCCCAAAACGAGATCCCCAGGGAGAATGTTCCAATGTTTGGTCAAGATAATAATCCACACAATGGGATAAATTGGACATCACTGACCCCATTCCGGAGATAATGGGTCAGCCAGGGGGATTAGTGAGACATCTATGCAATTTGGGCAAGTTATAAAAAACGGACATGCAAAGTTTGAATGTTTGGGGAATTAAAAGGTAAATGTAGATTGTAGTGAGACAGTTCTAGAGATGATTATAAAAATGGTTAATTGAATTCTAAATGACGTGTGAATTATACATTTGTAAAGTTATGTCGTATGTTTTCACATTTGTCTAGGTGTGTGGGACCCACTCTAGTTCCTGCGTTTGGTAGAACGAACTGCGATGTGTGTACTCTGCCTCTACCCATTGATGTTGAGACACACACAGACTAAATAAGGTTGGTAGAAATGGGAAAGACCATGAAATGGGTTTTATTAGAAATAAAAATGTGGGCAGGAGGGGGAAAGATGGAGCAGGGGGATGGGGGAGGGGAGAAGGGCGCTCAGAACTTGAACTCTTTGTATTTCTTGCCTCCTGAACGGGAATCCTGTGGCTGCCCCTTCCTTTTCTTCTGCTGCAGGGATAACACAATGAGAGAGTTAAAAAGAACGAAAGGGGAATGGAAATAGGACAGGAGACTGGTCAAGAGGGGGGAGGGAGAAAGGAGATTGAAGGGGGGGAGGGGGGGGGAAGAGAATGACCGAGGGGGATGAATGACCAATAAAGATCAACACCTTGTGTATTGATATACACAGCACGCTGTGATGTCACACCTTACAGTCATAAGGGCCGATTTTAGGGGCAGATCAGGTCTGTAATAGTATAACATACCAGTACATGTCCCCTTATTAACCATAACGTCTTACGTGCGCATAAACCCCTTGTGTGTCCGTGTTTCTACCCCCTGTATAAACGTTATATATATATATGTATGTACATACCTTCTGTTTGGCTGCGTGTTCTGCCACCATATCACTGAAGTCCTCTTTCTGTACTTGCTCTTGGGCTTCTCTCACCCGTTCTTCATATTTTTGGGTCATCGCTGAGGGATCTAGTTCCAGTTCTTCAGGGGCCAAAGCAACTTCTACCCCCTGTGGCTCAGTGGGGGCACCCCTGCGGGACATGGCCTGGGGGGGGGAAATAGAACCAGTTAGAGCTTCAAAGACCTAAACTTCCTCTATAGAACTCTGCTGCAAACATCTGCACCTCCTCCTGCCCCCCCCATCTCCACCCCCCCACATCTCTGCCTCTCCTGTCCTCCCCCCCACATCTCCGCCTCTCCTGTCCTCCCCCCACATCTCCGCCTCTCCTGTCCTCCCCCCAACATCTCCGCCTCTCCTGTCCACCCCCCCACATCTCCTGTCCTTCCCCCCCCCACATCTCCGCCTCTCCTGTCCTCCCCCCCACATCTCCGCCTCTCCTGTCCCCCCCCCCACATCTCCGCCTCTCCTGTCCTCCCCCCCCCCACATCTCCGCCTCTCCTGTCCCCCCCCACATCTCCGCCTCTCCTGTCCCCCCCCCACATCTCCGCCTCTCCTGTCCCCCCCCCACATCTCCGCCTCTCCTGTCCCCCCCCCCCCACATCTCCTGTCCTTCCCCCCCCCCCACATCTCCGCCTCTCCTGTCCCCCCCCACATCTCCGCCTCTCCTGTCCCCCCCCCACATCTCCGCCTCTCCTGTCCCCCCCCCACATCTCCGCCTCTCCTGTCCCCCCCCCACATCTCCGCCTCTCCTGTCCCCCCCCCCACATCTCCGCCTCTCCTGTCCCCCCACCCATCTCCTGTCCTTCCCCCCCCCCACATCTCCGCCTCTCCTGTCCTCCCCCCCCACATCTCCGCCTCTCCTGTCCCCCCCCCCACATCTCCGCCTCTCCTGTCTCCCCCCCACATCTCCGCATCTCCTGCCCTCCCCCACATCTCCGCCTCTCCTGTCCTCCCCCACATCTCCGCCTCTCCTGTCCTCCCCCCCCCCACATCTCCGCCTCTCCTGTCCTCCCCCCCCCCACATCTCCGCCTCTCCTGTCCCCCCCATCTCCGCCTCTCCTGTCCTCCCCCCAACATCTCAGCCTCTCCTGTCCTCCCCCCCCACATCTCCGCCTCTCCTGTCCTCCCCCCACATCTCCGCCTCTCCTGCCCCCCCCATATCTGCCTCTCCTGTCCTCCCCCCCACATCTCCGCCTCTCCTGTCCCCCCCCCACATCTCCGCCTCTCCTGTCCTCCCCCACATCTCCGCCTCTCCTGTTCTCCCCCCCACATCTCCGCCTCTCCTGTCCTCCCCCCCACATCTCAGCCTCTCCTGTCCTCCCCCCACATCTCCGCCTCTCCCGTCCTCCCCCCCACATCTCCGCCTCTCCTGTCCTCCCCCCCACATCTCTGCCTCTCCTGTCCTCCCCCCACATCTCTGCCTCTCCTGTCCTCCCCCCCCACATCTCCGCCTCTCCTGTCCTCCCCCCCACATCTCCGCCTCTCCTGTCCTCCCCCCCACATCTCCCCCTCTCCTGTCCTCCCCCCCACATCTCCGCCTCTCCTGTCCTCCCCCCCACATCTCCGCCTCTCCTGTCCTCCCCCCCACATCTCCGCCTCTCCTGTCCTCCCCCCCACATCTCCGCCTCTCCTGTCCCCCCCCCCACATCTCCGCCTCTCCTGTCCCCCCCCACATCTCCGCCTCTCCTGTCCTCCCCCCCACATCTCCGCCTCTCCTGTCCTCCCCCCCACATCTCCGCCTCTCCTGTCCCCCCCCCCACATCTCCGCCTCTCCTGTCCCCCCCCCCACATCTCCGCCTCTCCTGTCCCCCCCCCCACATCTCCGCCTCTCCTGTCCCCCCCCCACATCTCAGCCTCTCCCCCAACATCTCCGCCTCTCCTGTCCCCCCCCACATCTCCGCCTCTCCTGTCCTCCCCTCCCCACATCTCCGCCTCTCCTGTCCTCCCCCCCACATCTCTGCCTCTCCTGTCCTCCCCTCCCCACATCTCCGCCTCTCCTGTCCTCCCCCCCACATCTCTGCCTCTCCTGTCCTCCCCTCCCCACATCTCCGCCTCTCCTGTCCTCCCCCCCACATCTCCGCCTCTCCTGTCCTCCCCTCCCCACATCTCCGCCTCTCCTGTCCCCCCCCCCACATCTCTGCCTCTCCTGTCCTCCCCTCACCGTATTGATGTCATATATGTGGGTGGAGCCCATCATAGCTCCGCCCACTGTTGCTGTTCTCTTTTCTGGCAGCACAGTGAAGAGCTGCGGTGTCTCCGTACTGTGGGGGTTACAAGAAGGGGGGGGGAGGCAATTAATTAACTGCGGGCAGACAGGCACAGGCACAGGCACAGGCACAGGCACACACACAGACACACACACACACACACACACACAGGCAGAGACACACACAGACACACACACACAGACACAGACACACACACACAGACACACACACACAGACACACACACAGGCAGAGACACACACACACAGGCAGAGACACACACACACAGGCAGAGACAGACACACAGACACACAGACACACAGACACACAGACACACAGACACACAGACACACAGACACACAGACACACAGGAGGCAGAGACACAGACACAGACACAGACACACACACACACACACACACACACACAGGCAGAGACACAGACACACACACACAGGCAGAGACACAGACACAGACAAACACACACACACACACACACAAACACACACACACACACACGCAGAGACACAGACACAGACACAGACACAGACACACGCAGAGACACAGACACACACAAACACACACACACACGCGCGCAGAGACAGACACACACACAGGCAGAGACACAGACACACACACAGGCAGAGACACAGACACACACACACAGGCAGAGACACACACACACACACACACAGGCAGAGACACACACACACACACACACACAGGCAGAGACACAGACACACACACACACACACAGACACACACACAGGCAGAGACACACACACACACACACACACAGACACACAGGCAGAGACACACACACACACAGGCAGAGACACAGACACACACAAACACACACAGGCAGAGACACAGACACACACAGACACACACACAGGCAGAGACACAGACACACACACAGGCAGAGACACAGACACAGACACACACACACACACACAGACACACACACACACCGGCAGAGACACAGACACACACAAACACACACACAAACACGCGCGCGCAGAGACACACACACACACACACAGGCAGAGACACAGACACACACACAGGCAGAGACACACACACACACACACACACAGGCAGAGACACAGACACAGACACAGACACACACACACACACACAGGCAGAGACACACACAGGCAGAGACACACACACACACAGACACACAGGCAGAGACACACACACACAGGCAGAGACACAGACACACACACACACACACACACACACACACACACACACCGGCAGAGACACACATACACAGGCAGAGACACACACACACACACAAACACACACACAGGCAGAGACACAGACACACACAGGCAGAGACACAGACACACACACAGGCAGAGACACAGACACACACACACACACACACACACACACACCGGCAGAGACACACATACACAGGCAAAGACACACACACACAGGCAGAGACACACACACACACACAAACACACACAGGCAGAGACACAGACACACACAGGCAGAGACACAGACACACACAGGCAGAGACACAGACACAGACACACACACACACAAACACACACAGGCAGAGACACAGACACACACAGACACACACACACAGACACACACACACACAGGCAGAGACACAGACACACACAGGCAGAGACACAGACACACACAGGCAGAGACAGACATAGACACACACAGGCAGAGACACAGACACACAGACACACACAGGCAGAGACACAGACACACAGACACACACAGGCAGAGACACAGACACACACACACACAGGCAGAGACACAGACACACACAGGCAGAGACACAGACACAGACACACAGGCAGAGACACAGAAACACACACAGGCAAAGACACACACACACAGGCAGACACACAGACACACACAGGCAGAGACACAGACACACACACACAGGCAGAGACACAGACACACACACACAGGCAGAGACACACACACACACAGGCAGAGACACAGACACACACACACAGGCAGAGACACACACACACAGGCAGAGACACAGACACACAGGCAGAGACACACACACAGGCAGAGACACACACACACAGGCAGAGACACACACACACAGGCAGAGACACACACACACACAGGCAGAGACACACACACACAGGCACAGAGACACACACAGGCACAGAGACACACACAGGCACAGAGACACACACAGGCACAGAGACACACACAGGCACAGAGACACACACAGGCACAGACACACACACACAGGCAGAGACACACACAGGCAAAGACACACACACACACACACAGGCAAAGACACACATACACACACACACAGGCAGAGACACACACACACAGGCAGAGACACACACACACACAGGCAGAGACACACACACACACAGGCAGAGACACACACACACACAGGCAGAGACACACACACACACAGGCAGAGACACACGCACACACAGGCAGAGACACACACACACACAGGCAGAGACACAGACACACACACACAGGCAGAGACACAGACACACAGGCAGAGACACACACACACACAGGCAGACACACACATAGGCAGAGACACACACACACACAGACAGGCATAGACACAGACACACACAGGCAGAGACACAGACACACAGGCAGAGACACAGACACACACACACACACACACACACACACACAGGCAGAGACACACACACACACAGGCAGAGACACACACACAGGCAGAGACACACACACACACACACACACAGGCAGAGACACACACACAGGCAGAGACACACACACAGGTAGAGACACACACACAGGCAGAGACACACACACACACACACAGGCAGAGACACACACACACACAGGCAGAGACACACACACACAGGCAGAGACACACACGCACACACACACAGGCAGAGACACACACACAGGCAGAGACACACACACACACACACACACACACACACACACAGGCAGAGACACACACACACACACACACACACAGGCAGAGACACACACACACACACACACACACACACACACACACACACAGGCAGAGACACACACACACACACAGGCAGAGACACACACAGGCAGAGACACACACAGGCAGAGACACACACACAGGCAGAGACACACACACAGGCAGAGACACACACACACACACAGGCAGAGACACACACACACACAGGCAGACACACACACACACAGGCAGACACACACACACAGGCAGACACACACACACACAGGCAGAGACACACACACACACACACACACACACACAGGCAGAGACACACACACACACACAGGCAGAGACACACACACACAGGCAGAGACACACACACACAGGCAGAGACACACACACACAGGCAGAGACACACACACACACACACACAGGCAGACACACACACACACAGGCAGAGACACACACACACACACAGGCAGAGACACACACACACAGGCAGAGACACACACACACACACAGGCAGAGACACAGACACAGACAGGCATAGACACAGACACAGACACAGACACACACACAGGCAGAGACACAGACACAGACACACCGGCAGAGACACAGACACACAGGCAGAGGCAGAGGCAGAGGCACACAGGCACAGACACACACACACAGGCAGAGGCACAGACACACACACACAGGCAGAGGCACAGACACACACACACAGGCAGAGACACAGACACACACACAGGCAGAGACACAGACACACACACAGGCAGGCAGAGACACACACACGCAGGCAGAGACACACACACACAGGCAGAGACACACACACACAGGCAGAGACACACACACACAAGCAGAGACACACACACACAGGCAGACACACACACACACACACACACACAGGCAGAGACACACACACACACAGGCAGAGACACACACACACACAGGCAGAGACACACACACACACAGGCAGAGACACACACACACAGGCAGAGACACACACACACACACACACACAGGCAGAGACACACACACACACACACAGGCAGAGACACACACACACACAGGCAGAGAGACACACACACACACACACACACAGGCAGAGACACACACACACACAGGCAGAGACACACACACACACACACACACACACACACACAGGCAGAGACACACACACAGGCAGACACACACACACACACACAGGCAGAGACACACACACACACACACAGGCAGAGACGCACACAGAGACAGAGACGCACACACAACTACTACTACCAATACGACAGGAGGCAGATTGGAGAGAATGGGAGGAGGATTCTGCCCAGGAGCAAAGGCAATTGAGAGGCAGTGAGGGGCACATTTATACATAGTTACATAGTTACATAGTTACATAGTTACATAGTTACATAGTAGATGAGGTTGAAAAAAGACTTCCGTCCATCAAGTTCAACCTATGCTAAATTTAGACAACAGATACTTTATCCTATATCTATACTTACTTATTGATCCAGAGGAAGGCAAACAAAAACCCCATTAAGGGGAAAAATTAATTCCTTCCTGACTCCAAGAATTGGCAATCGGATTAATCCCTGGATCAACATCCTTCCCATGTATACTTATTTGGTATATCCCGGTATACCTTTCCCATCTAAAAAGATGTCCAACCTTTTTTTGAACATATCTATTGTATCTGCCATCACAGTCTCCATGGGTAATGAATTCCACATTGTAACTGCCCTTACTGTAAAGAACCCTTTCCTTTGTTGCTGGTGAAATCTCCTTTCCTCCAACCTTAAGGGATGGCCCCGAGTCCTTTGTACTGCCCGTGGGATGAATAGTTCTTTTGAAAGCTCCTTGTTCTGTCCCTGAATATATTTGTATATATTTATCATATCCCCTCTTAGACACCTCTTTTCTAATGTAAATAAATCTAATTTATGTAGCCTCCCCTCATAAGTTAGAATGTCCATCCCCTTTATTAATTTGGTGGCTCTTCTCTGCACTCTCTCTAGTTCCATAATGTCTTTTCTTAGGATTGGTGCCCAAAATTATACTCCATATTCAAGGTGTGGTCTTACTAATGCTTTGTAAAGGGGCATAATTATGTTTACTTCCCTTCCATCCATTGCCCGTTTGATGCAAGATAAGATCTTGTTTGCCTTTGCAGCTACTGCATGACATTGGGCACTATTGCTAAGCCTGCTGTCTACAAGCACTCCTAAATCCTTCTCCATCAAGGATTCCCCCAATTTATCTCCATTTAATTTGTAAGTCGCCTTTTTATTCTTGCTTCCCAAATGCATAACCTTACATTTATCTGTATTAAACCTCATCTGCCATTTACCTGCCCACGTTTACAGTCTCTCCATGTCCTTCTGAAGAGAAATTACATCCTGCTCTGATTCTATTACCTTACACAACTTAGTATCATCAGCAAAGATGGAGACTTTGCTCTCGATCCCAACCTCAAGGTCATTAATAAACAAGTTAAAAAGCAGGGGTCCCAGTACCGATCCCTGGGGTACTCCACTCACGACTTTAGCCCAACCTGAAAAAGTTCCATGTATGACAACCCCCTGTTGTCTGTCCTTTAACCAGTTTTCAATCCAGGTGCATATATTATTACTGAGTCCAATTTGCTTTATTGTGTACACCAACCTCTTGTGTGAAACCGTATCAAAAGCCTTTGCAAAATCTAAGTAGACCACATCAACTGCATTACCCTGGTCTAAATTCCTACTTACCTCCTCAAAGAAACTAATAAGGTTAGTTTGGCAAGATCTAAGGGGGGCAGTTACAAGAAAAGAGGAGCAGCTAATTAAATACACAGGGCAGGAGCACAGCAGGTGGAGGGGGGAGATTGCAAGGTGCAGAAGGGCAAGTAACTTCAGGGAGACATAATGTAACAGGGAGGAGAAAAACACAGGAGGGAGATGGGATATATTACAGGAGGAGAGGGCCTCACCCATCCATGGCTTCTTCTATCTTCTTCTTCCTAAGCTCAATCAGCTCGGGGGTCTCCATGCCAGCAGGAACCGAGGAGAAGCCCCCGGGGGTAATGAGACCACTGCCCAGAACAACGAGAGAGAGATTACAACACATACACAATAATACTCCCCAAAACCTGGGTAATTATGGGCAAGAGATCAGATATCCCCCATCATGTCTCACACAATACATCCCACCCCAGGGGTAAATCCGACCAAGCAGAGGGGTAAGAGATCAGATATCCCCCATCATGTCACACACAATACATCCCACCCCAGGGGTAAATCCGACCAAGCAGAGGGGTAAGAGATCAGATACACCCCCCCCCCCCTTCTCACACCAGACAAGCCCACCCCCACCCTTCTCACACCAGACACGCCCCCCCCAACCTTCTCACACCAGACACGCCTCCCCCCCCAACCTTCTCACACCAGACACGCCTCCCCCCCCAACCTTCTCACACCAGATTACATCACCATATGTGGTATCCAACTGATCAAGCCCAGGTTATCCACCCCCTGCACCCCCAGGTTATCCACCCCCTGCACCCCCAGGTTATACACCCCCTGCACCCCCAGGTTATACACCCCCTGCACCCCCAGGTTGCCCTAGCCCACCCCTCACCTGTCAGCGGGAGTAATAAATCCAGTCTCATCCGGTTTCTCTTCATCGCTCTCCTCGTCCTCCTCCTCTGAAGAAGATTCATCATCGGACAATTCAAGCTCCCCCCACGGGGTCCGGTCTATATCCTCCTCCTCATTCTTATTCTGTGGGTGTTAATATTGGAGATAAACATACATAACGTGTGTGTTACTATATAGATGTAGAGATACACACACACACACACACGTATATATGAGAATTAATATAAAGATAGTGATTTATCTAGATACACACACACACACACACACACACACACACACACACACACACACACACACACACGTGCATATATGTAAACCCTTACCTGGAAGTCTGAGGCATTGGTCCCAAACACATCTCCATAAAGGGGTTTCCCCATCTCATCCACAGGGGGCTTTCCCCACCCCCCAGCATGATATCCAAAGGAGCAGCCCTGGGGGCATAGAACAGAGAATGAGGGCGGGGGTTAGAGAATGAGGGCGGGGGGGTAGAGAGAGGGGGCTGGGAGTAGAGAGAGGGGGCTGGGAGTAGAGAGAGGGGGCTGGGAGTAGAGAGAGGGGGCTGGGAGTAGAGAGAGGGGGCTGGGAGTAGAGAGAGGGGGCAGGGAGTAGAGAGAGGGGGCAGGGAGTAGAGAGAGAGGGCGGGGAGTAGAGAGAGAGGGCGGGGAGTAGAGAGAGAGGACGGGGAGTAGAGAGAGAGGGCGGGGAGTAGAGAGAGAGGGCGGGGAGTAGAGAGAGAGGACGGGGAGTAGAGAGAGAGGACGGGGAGTAGAGAGAGGGGGCGGGGAGTAGAGAGAGGGGGCGGGGGTCTCACCTCTGGGATGGGGGAGTTCAACCCTGGGATTTTGAGGTTGGGGTAAGATGGGGGGGGCCCGTATCTTTGCATCGCAATTAGCCAGGGGGGGGGCACCTTGTGAGAGTTCTGAAATAAAGAAAAGGAGAGAAACGTCAGAGACGAGAGCCCACATAATCCCACAGGTGAGACACGTGAGCCCACATAATCCCACAGGTGAGACACGTGAGCCCACATAATCCCACAGGTGAGACACGAGAGCCCACATAATCCCACAGGTGAGACACAAGAGCCCACATAATCCCACAGGTGAGACACGTGAGCCCACATAATCCCACAGGTGAGACACGAGAGCCCACATAATCCCACAGGTGAGACACGAGAGCCCACATAATCCCACAGGTGAGACACGGGATCCCACATAATCCCACAGGTGAGACACGAGAGCCCACATAATCCCACAGGTGAGACACGAGATCCCACAGGTGAGACACGAGATCCCACATAATCCCACAGGTGAGACACGAGAGCCCACATAATCCCACAGGTGAGACACGAGAGCCCACATAATCCCACAGGTGAGACACGAGATCCCACATAATCCCACAGGTGAGACACGAGAGCCCACATAATCCCACAGGTGAGACACGAGAGCCCACATAATCCCACAGGTGAGACACGAGATCCCACATAATCCCACAGGTGAGACACGAGAGCCCACATAATCCCACAGGTGAGACACGAGAGCCCACATAATCCCACAGGTGAGACACGAGAGCCCACATAATCCCACAGGTGAGACACGAGATCCCACATAATCCCACAGGTGAGACACGAGAGCCCACATAATCCCGCAGGTGAGACACGAGAGCCCACATAATCCCACAGGTGAGACACGGGATCCCACATAATCCCGCAGGTGAGACACGAGAGCCCACATAATCCCACAGGTGAGACACGGGATCCCACGTGAGACACGAGGTGGGATTGTTCTTGAACACAAAACGTAGTCTCACCACCCCCACTGGCATCCCGAGAGTGATCCGCAGCTCATCAGAAAGGTCTCCCGGCTTCTTCTCTTTCAGACGAGTCTCAAATTCCTTACCCTGCGAGAGGGAGGAGGGGGGAGGAAGAGAGAATGGAGGGGGGAGAGGGGCAATGTGTTAGAGTCAGTTAGTACACTTAATGTCGCGTGTGTACACGCGTGTGGAGCTTGGTGTGCTCTCACCTCGTAGTACAGGTCCCCGTGTATGGTCAGTTTGGGCTTGCTCTGCCACTTGAAGAAAGCATCGTGCAGCTTCTGATAGTCTATGTCTATTTTGCCCATCTTGGGCCGCACTTTCTCCCTCATCTTGGACTTCATGGTCTTCTGCTCCTCCTAGGGGACAAGAAGGCGTGAGAGAGGGCCGCGGGTGTGGGGAGCGAGAGTGGACAAGGCCGCGAGAGGCGCGAGACGGGGGCCGCGGGTGTGGGGAGCGAGAGAGGACAGGGCCGCGAGAGGCGCGAGACGGGGGCCTCGGGTGTGGGGAGCGAGAGAGGACAGGGCCGCGAGAGGCGCGAGACGGGGGGCGCGGGTGTGGGGAGCGAGAGAGGACAGGGCCGCGAGAGGCGAGAGAGGACAGGGCCGCGAGACGGGGGCCGCGAGGCGCGAGACGGGGGCCGCGGGTGTGTGGAGCGAGAGAGGACAGGGCCGCGCGAGACGGGGGCCGCGGGTGTGGGGAGCGAGAGAGGACAGGGCCGCGAGAGGCGCGAGGCTGGGGGCGCGGGTGTGGGGAGCGAGAGAGGACAGGGCCGCGAGAGGCGGGAGACGGGGGTGTGGGGAGCGAGAGAGGACAGGGCCGCGAGAGGCGCGAGACGGGGGGCGCGGGTGTGGGGAGCGAGAGAGGACAGGGCCGCGAGAGGCGCGAGACGGGGGGCGCGGGTGTGGGGAGCGAGAGAGGACAGGGCCGCGAGAGGCGCGAGACGGGGGGCGCGGGTGTGGGGAGCGAGAGAGGACAGGGCCGCGAGAGGCGAGAGAGGACAGGGCCGCGAGAGGCGAGACGGGGGCCGCGAGGCGCGAGACGGGGGCCGCGGGTGTGGGGAGTGAGAGAGGACCGGGCCGCGAGAGGCGCGAGACGGGGGCCGCGATTGGCGCGAGACAGGGGCCGCGAGAGGCGCGAGACGGGGCGGGAAGCCGAGGGACGCAGAAGGGGTAGGAAGGGAAGAGAGGGACAAGAATGAATGAGGGAGAGTTGAGGACCTGGTAATGACACTTCCTGTAACCCCACCCCCCTCTCACCTTCTCCTGCAGGGCCTCCCTCATCTCCTGGATCCCTGTCCTCTTGATGAAGTCCGGGAGCTGGAATGGCGGCTTCTCTATGCCTCGCTTGCCCTGCAGGTATTTGCGCTTGAAGCACCAGTGGCGAGGGACGGGGACAGAGTTCCGTGACCCTTTCAGGTGGACGAGAAGTTTGGGATCTTGAGCGGTGACATCGTGCATCTCCACCACGTCTGGCCGGGACACCAGCTGGAGATTGGGGGGGGGGGAAGAGACTGAGATCTAGAGACAGCCTTAGAGGAGATAACATTCCCTCCCCACCGACAGAGAAGTCTCAAACCGCACTCCCACCATCTTCACCCCCCCCCCCCTTATTACCTCCCCAGCCTCTCCTCACCTGTTTCAGTTCTGCCACAGTGAACCTATTCATCCTCCTCAGCTTCTTCTTAGATATTTTGGGAGCATCGTGCTTCTTTTCCTAGAGAGAAAGATACATTGGGGGCAGAGCGATACCGCCATTAAAAGGGGGTGGGGGGTGCGCCATTGGGTGGGTGGGGAGATTTGAGGGGGAGAAAGAGAACCATTTGGGGGGCGGGGATAGGAGAGCAACACCAGGGGGGGGAGGAGAGCACCATTGGGGGGGGGGGGGGAGCGGGGAAGAGGGGGAAGTACAATTAAGGGGGGGGTAGAGTAGAGCACCATTACGGTGACATGAAGTGAGCACCATTACGGTGACATGAAGTGAGCACCATTACGGTGACATGAAGTGAGCACCATTACGGTGACATGAAGTGAGCACCATTACGGTGTCGGGCGGAGAGCACCATTAGGGGGGCAGGAGGACAGAACCATTGGTGGGGGAGGGAGGCATCATTAGGTGGGGAGTCACTGTCCCCCTCCTTGTTTGTCATTTTGCCCTCACCTCGTCGTCACTGTCACTGTCACTGTCCATGTGCTCCTCCTCAAACCGTTTCCTGGGGGCAGCTGGCTCTGCTCTCTCTATCTTCTCCGGCTCTTTCTCCTTCTCTCGTTTCACATCATCTGTCAGCTGCAAAAGACAGAAGAGGGCACACCAAGCAAGGAAAGTTATAGGGGGCAGGATATAAAGTAGCACGGCAAGGTAAGGAGCTATATGGGCAAGATATAGTGTTTCGTTATAGAGTCAGGGTACAAAATGATATGGGCAGAATATAGGGCGTTTGCTTTCGAACCGCTTCATTCTTTTTCGGGGCTTTTCAGGTTAATACCCACTGGTCAAAACACCGAGGTACAGTGGATGTTCCCTTGCAAGATGGTCTTGTTTCTTCCAGATGCCTCCATCCCACCTTCATTCTCCTATTGATTTCATTTAGAAGGTTCCCATCAATTGATACTTGCTGTCCAAGGTAGACAATGGTCTTCGACTTTTAGTTCGATCCCATTTATTTTGTTCTTTGTAGAGTTGACACATTTGCTGAACTGTGGTCTTGCGGAGATTCATATGGAGGCCCTTGTCCTTACTAGCTTCGAGGAAATCTCGGATTTGTTGCAAAAATAACATCTGTAAATTGTAGGTGGCTCAAATATTTACTGTTAATTTCCTTTTTCTTTCCAATTCAATGACTTGAACAACCCTTCAAGAGTCACAGTGACAAGCTTGGTGACACAGTGTCTCCCTGCCGCACTACCCTCGCTGATTCTTATCTTGCTTGTATCTTCATGTAATC